>NC_088783.1:90066394-90362837 GCF_958450345.1 Calliphora vicina
TTTTTTTAACTTTTTGGGTTCCAAAAACCCCATGATTAATGTTCTAGGGCACTGGAATCTCTTAACGGAACAATCTACAAATCCAAAAAAATCTTTCTGCGACTTTCCAAATTTTTATCTGGGGTGGGCAGATGCGAGTCTGGGGTGGTTTTGCCCACCCCAGCTCCCACCTATCTACGCCAGTGGTCGTAGGTCCTGTTGCGGATTGGTCTCAAAACAATATGCGGTAATTTTGTTTATTAACAAACCCCTTAGCCAAAAATGTGCCTCATCGCTGAGCACAATTTTGCAATAAAACGTCTATAAGTTGACCGAATCGATGACTGATTTTCAAAGTAAATTTGGTAGCGTTGTCCAAGCGTCAATCTATTCATGATGATTTGCCAGAGTATGCTGATTACAAATGTCAAAAAGTATGACAGTTCGTTTGAGAGTTAACCCTATCGTGAGTTCTATCGGGCTCAAAAACACCCTTTACATAATTATGTATATAAAACTTGAAAATAAATAAAAATAAATATAAATCTATAAATTTCCAAATATACTCTAACAAATTTAAAAACTCGTAAACCAAACTTTTTCACCAAATTCGTTTGATTGTATAATTAAAAAATTTAAATTGACTTAATAAGGTTTTATTTTTATATATTTAACAACATATGTACAAATAAATTATACTTATTTATAAAAAAATCAATGATTACATTATAAATTAGATGTTGAGCTAAATTATATCAAATAGTTCGGAAAAACATATTCATCTTTTCTTATTTGTTCAAAAACTTAACTAATAATTCGATAAATTTTGATGGTTGATCGAAATGTACTAAATGTCCAGCATCTAGCCAATGTATCTCAGAGTTAGGAAATATTTTTTGTATTTGAGGCCAACTTTTGGGACTTGAAATATTACAAATAAATTGTTATTATTTAATTTATATATTTTTTTTAACTTACTCAACAAAGTTTGATTTGTTTCCACAAACAAACATCATTTTGCCTTTGTAAGGCCCTAGTCCAGAAATTTGATCCATGAAGTTGGTAAACTGACTTAAATTGTTATGTAATGCATTTACATTAACTGCCCATGAAAATCTGAAAAATATATTAAAAGTAGACAGTCAAAACAAATGTGAAGGTAGTTTTTTTAATAATATGTACCATGATATAAAAAATACAAGGTAGTTTCATTTTCTCTTTATGTCAACCTAATTAAGCATTTGACAATAAAGGGGATTTGAAGTTTATGTCTAAAACAAAGCTACCATATTCATTAAACTTAATCCGATTTTTGCCTTTATTGAAGTATATTTAAAAATATTTTATTCAAAATATTATTGTGCGTTTATCCAAGGCATTAAGCAGCAACACAATTCTGGCCAAGGTTTTCAATTCCTGAGTATCGTTAATATAAGTGTTTATGCGTGTAAAGAAAATAAAACAAGTAGAAGTTTTTGTCTTTTATATTTCAAATAAATTTAATTTATTTATATTACCTTGTGTAGAATTTACAAATTTTTTAGTGTGTCACACTGAAACGGCAATCAACGATTAGATTTTAAAAACTTAATATAAAAAGTGGCGAACAATGTTGCAAAAAGATACCGTTAACGGTTTTACTCGTTAGAATCTATAGAAATATCCCCACCCAAGTGTGTAAAATAGGGAGTATAATAGATCCTAACAAGTAATATGAACTCAAGTAAAAATACACGTATAAAAAAAATCTAAATTAAACAATAAGGATTTAGTTTATGCTTGATTGTGGTTATATCTGCAACTAAATCATAAAGCTGTTTGCCGGCACAAACCTCTTGCACCTCTACGAATAAGAGAACAATTTTACGAATGTACAACCGTTTGTGTAATCTCTTAATAAGATTTGAGAGACAATTTCATTGGGACAACTCTCCGATACTTGGTATGATGAATGATACAGTGGAATATTTGACGATATTCCACTATATCATTCAACAGCTGGCTCTGTTGTGGTTATATCTTCTTATCCGCCTCCAAAGATTCTAAAATAAACTGCAAAGTCTCCGGCAATGCAATGGAATTGTCCCTTTACGAAGCGATTTATATCAATAAACTCCCACAGCCTTGCACACTATCAGCTTGTTCACGCTCTATAGTTTTCAATATAAACTCCAGGAACTTGCCATAATCACGAACATCCCGAGCAATAAATGAAAAACGGCATAATTGGTAACACGTTCTTCATAGCGTCTCACGTCCAGCAAAGATGGTATGAAGACAAAGCCTATATTGCGTTTCAAATACGGCTTAAGAACCATAAATAGATAAGCGAAACACACTAAAAGTCCACTCCAATTGATTAGCATCATGACTATTGAGCAAACATATTAATCTATCCAGGACACGTTGAAAATAGGGATAAAAGTCTTCCCTCAAATCTCTAGCCAACACAGAAAGTAGTTCCAGTAAAGACTACAGTAACACGTTTGTAGCATAGGCTAGTTTTATAAAAGAAAGTCGACCACAAAATCCTTATGATGCAACAATTGAGGCAACGTTAGAATTTCTCTGATAAATTTAAAACATCCATTTTTTTAAAGTCTGATTGAAAAAGGTATCACTATCTTCGGGTAGCTCTTAATTGTCATAGCCTATGTGATATAAAGGCACACGTCTTAGATTAATCCGTTTTTTATCTATTTTAAATATATTGCAGTATTGTGAACTGTTACATACTACACATATTTCATTGAAAATTTCTCGGAGTATTGTAACATTTTTCTAAATGTGGCAACGCTTCACTGAATATTTACAAAAAATAATAAACTTAAAAAATCCCCTTTCTTGTCAAAAAAATATATATGAAACTACCTTGTAATTTTTTTATATCATTATATGTACTATGTATGTATATTAGGCCGGGTGGAATTGTATGGACGATAAAAAAGTAAGAAATCGTATAGCAGAAACGCAATCTACGGAAAATTCTAAGAAAGTTTCCTCAAGAAACCATAGGTCTAAAATGAAATCCTATCTTGCAGCATTTCGACTTTTATCCAATGATATTTCATAAAAGTCGAAATGCGCAAGATAGGATATGTTTTTAGACCTATGGTTCCTTGGGGAAAATTTCTTAAAATTTTCCGTAGAATGCGTTTCTGCTATACGATTTTTTATGAAATAAATCGACCCACCCAAATGTATATATGTAGGTAGATTGGGTTGGTCCCCATACAAATTGTAGTGTTCTACTACATACTTATGTACCTTTTATATACATGTGTTATTTAATGTATATTACAATTTTCAAAATCTAGTTTCATGTTTTTATGTTTTCAAACTTGTCTTCAAAAATGTTCATTATAAATAAAAATTTTATTTAAAGAAGTTATTATTAAATTTAAATAAATAATTAAATAAAACAACTTCATTGGCGATCCTGCCAATTAAAACAATTATATAAAATGTCATTAACGAACCAATATTATTAAACAAAATTTTCGCAAAAAGACATATGGTTTAAAGCATCATCAAAAACCATCATCAAAACTTTAAGAGATATTTATAAATAATTCAGTCTTGCATTGTATTTGGATCAATAAATTAAGAAATAAAGCGAAAAATAGAAAATCTTTAATATTTAAAACCAGCTATCATCAATAATTCCATCCAACTATATATCAATAATTCAATCAATATCTTACAAAGAAGATACATATCTCCAAAATAAAAAAAGACATTGGCTATCATCAATAATTCCATCCAGCTATGTACCAATAATTCCATCAACATCGTACAAAGAGGATATCTTCAAAATAAAAGACATTGGGTATATATTAACAAATAAATACGTTTATATAGTTTTTATTTAATACTATTTAAATAGTTATTGTATTAAACAACTATTACCATTAATTTTACAATAAGTTTTTATTTGTAAATCCTTTACCAGTAATTTTCTATTTACAAAATGGTTATAACACGTTCAATGAACGAACAAGATACGCAACAAAACAACAATACAAATAATTCAGATTTTCAAGATGTACAATCAACACCATTTTCTAATAACAACTCAAATACAAACACACAAATTAACAATCCAGTACAAGTTTCTATAAAATTATCACAATTTTGGATTTCTTGTCCTGAAACTTGGTTCATACAAACAGAACTAACATTTACCTTTAAAGGCATCATAGATGATACAACTAAATATCAACTTGTTATTTCTCTATCTGAAGATGTTCTAAATAAATTAGTAGATGTTATTCACAATCCACCTTTAGAATATAAATATCCACATATTAAAACAAATTATACTTGAGCGATTTTCTATGAGTGAGGATCTTCGTTTTGAAGAACTTCTCAACGAATCAGAAATTGGAGATAGAAAACCATCTGAGTTTTTCCATGATTTAAAGAAACTTACTATAAATAATTCTAAGATAAATAATGAACTTTTAATAAAATTGTGGATCCGAAAGCTTCCATCTACTATTCAGATGCATCTAACAGCATCGACTTTAACATATTTTAGTGACAAATTAATCTTAGCTGACAAAATGTATGAATTGTCAAATAAACCCCAAATATCTTCCATTTGTTGACCTAATCCTACCTTACCTTCAGATCTTTTAGAAAATTTAATCAAAGTTACTTCAAGTTTAACAGAAAATATGGAGAAATTATCTCTTGAAGTATTGGAAATAAAAAATCGTACAAAAAACAAAATTAATCAGGACCAAAGAAATTACCATCAGAAATTTGGCATTAATGCTTCAAAATGCATTTCTCCTTTCGAATAATACAAAACATTTAAACTAAATTATCCCAATATTGCAGCGACGAATAAAGGGACCCAAAAAGAACCATCACGTAGCTTATTTATTTTTGATTATAAAAATAATTTAAAGTTTTTAATTGATACAGGTGCAGCAGTGTCAGCAATCCCTGCATCTAAATATTATAAATTCAAAAATAATTCAGATATAGTATTGTCTGCAGCTAATGGTTCTGTGGCGGTCACCGAGTAACCGAATTTACATTCAACTCATCAACAGATAGCCGTTGCTGCACCTAACGAAATATATGAATAAGCTAAGAACAAAAAAGCTGATACATAAAAAAGTAACGGTTGTTGATATTTGTTCTTACCTACATTTCGTTCGTTCTGATGTCTAAAATTATCAAGTCATTCGACAGAGCGACTAGCTGTAATACAGTTAACTAAGTAGTTTCATTTGTTTAATAAAACATTTAGAAATAAAATAAAAACTAGTCAGGCGTACGCCAAGTAAACACACATCACGCGTTTGTTTTATTTTATTTAAACTTCGACTAGAATATAGCACCTCCACTAAAACTGGTGACCCCGACGAAAGCAACCATCTAATAAAATGGGAAACGAAGAAGAGGAAGCTGTAGTGGAGGCCACCATTGGATCAGAAACGACAAAATGTAAACTACCTGATTTCACCGAAGAATATACAGACTTATGGTTCTGGCAAGTCGAAGCAGCTTTTGAATCGGCAGGTATAACCTCTGACAAAAAGAAGTATTACACCATCATAGGTCAACTTCCCACACGTGTCATGTATAAACTTGCCGATTTGCGCACGAATCCTCCTGTCAAAGGTGTTATGTACGACACAATAAAGAAACGCATTATTACAGAGTTTGCAGACAGCACACCGATGAAGATAACAAAACTCTTAAGCGAACTAGCACTTGGTGATCGGAAACCGTCGCAAGTTATGTACCAATGATTTCGAACGATTAAAACAGCAAATCAGTGAACTGTCGAGGCAAATTAAAAATCTACGAAAGCCGCGGTCAATGTCAAGAAATTACAGGCCAAATAATCGCTCATCGACTCCAGCCAGAAGTAGCTCCCGATCACACAAAAACTACGACACGTGTTATTACCATTATAGGTTTGGAAGAGATGCTAAAAAATGTAGACCACCATGTAAGTATGAAAGCAATTCTCAAGAGCCAAAAAACTAGCTGTCCGGGCTCACCATGTACCTCGTGCGCCCGGCAACAAAAAAACAAATCGCCTCTTCGTTATAAACATCAATACCGGGCAACGTTTTTTGATAGATACAGGCGCCGATATTTCCATCGTTCCGGCTACAAAACACGATATACAACACTGCCCAGTTACAGGTACACTCTTCGCAGCAAACGGTTCACCCATTAGCGTGTATGGAAAGAAAACAGTAAAACTTAACCTGAAACTTCGACGTGAGTTTGCATGGACCTTAAGAGTAGCCAAAGTAAACACAGCAATAATCGGAGCCGATTTTTTGCAACATTTCAAACTCAGCGTAGACCTAGCCGGAGGTCGGTTAATTGACAATACAACAAATTTGAAAACAGCAGGAACAAAAACTACATCAAACGTACCAACCATCAAGGTGATTAACAACAATGATAAATATCAAGCCCTGCTGCAAAATTACAAAAGCATACTCACTATGTCAGAAAACAAAAACGGAAAAAACAACACGTTCCACCACATCATAACCAGCGGACCCGCAGTCTATGCTAAACCACGACGATTAACGCCCGAAAAATTGAAGCTCGCCAAAAGTGAATTTGAATATTTAATAAATAAGGGCATCTGTGAACCCTCCAAAAGCTCATGGGCATCTCCGCTTCATATGGAACCAAAAAAGAACGGCACATGGCGGCCTTGCGGGGATTACCGTGCCCTAAATGCTGTAACCGAAAGAGATAGGTACCCTATACCTAATATTCAAACGTTTCACCACATCCTAGCGAATAAAAAGATTTTCTCCACAATCGACTTGGAAAGAGCGTACCACCAAATACCAATCAACCCAGAGGATATACCTAAAACGGCCATAACAACACCATTTGGTTTATATGAGTTTCGATATATGACGTTTGGCCTCTGCAACGCCGGCCAAACACATTAACCTAAGTAAATGTGTTTTTGGTCAGTCTCAGGTGAGGTATCTTGGTCATTTAGTTACTCCTGATGGTATACTTCCTCTTCCAGACAAAGTAGAAGCCATTACAACTTTTAAGGAACCATCTGTCGCAAAAGATCTGAGTCGTTTCATAGCCATGGTCAATTTTTATAGGAGATTCATTCCGGCGGCTGCTGAAACGCAAGCCGTTCTACAAAAACTTATTCCAGGAAACATCAAAAATGATAAATGCACATTAATCTGGACAAATGAAGCAAGAGCAGCTTTTAATAATTTCAAGTCAAAGTTAGCAACCGCAACGCTGTTAGCCCATCCACATGAGAATGCAGTTTTAACCTTATCCGTAGACGCCTCTAACAACTCTATAGGGGGTGTTCTGAGTCAAATCATTAATAACAACAGTCAACCACTAGGATTTTTTTCAAAAAAACTTACGGATTCTCAACAAAAGTGGAGCGCATACTCAAGAGAACTTTTAGCAGTTTACAAAGGTGTAAAACATTTTCAGGACCAAGTCGAGGGCAGGCAATTATCATAAACCTATTATCATAACCAATTATCATAAACACAGATCATAAACCTATATCGTTTGCCTTTAAACAAAAGCCAGAAAAATCCGATCCACGCCACCTGCGACAACTTCATTATGTAAGTCAATGTAACGGATATTCGGTACATAAAAGGTGTCGACAACGTTGTTCCCGATTTTTTATCGCGTATTGAAGAGATAAATACCACAGCATTAGACTTCAACGCATTAGCGGCAGCGCAGCAGAACGATGACGAAATAAAAACAATAATAAATAATAGAGAATCCAATTTAAAGCTGACTGCCATTGATATGCCAAATTCGAAACAGCTGATTTGGTGTAATATTCAAAACAACAAAGCAAAGCCTTTTGTAACAAAACAATTTCGCAAAACTGTATTTAATGCTTTGCACAACTTGTCGCACCCCGGAATACGCGGAACAAACAGGCTCATCAAAGATAGATTTGTGTGGCCGTTTATGTCGTCAGATATTTCTAAGTGGGCAAGAAGGTGTGAGGAATGCCAAAAGTCTAAAATTCAAAGGCACAACAAAACAGCTTTACAAAGCTACACCAGCAGCGGAGTACGATTCGACCATATAAATATGGATATTGTTGGGCCACTGCCGCCGTTGAACGAGTATCGGTATATCCTCACCATAATCAATCGCTTTACCCGATGGCCTGAAGCAACGCCCATTAAAAACATTACTAGTGAGACAGTAGCACGAGCTCTAATAACTACATGGATATCGCGATTCCACCCCCAAGCAAACGGAATTATCGAGCGTATGCATCGCACCTTAAAGGCGGCTTTAAAATGTAAAGATTCAACGAATTGGTCAGCGGAATTGCCAATGGTAATGCTGGGTTTACGTTCTACATATAAAGAAGACATCAAGGCGACCCCCGCAGAAATGGTGTTTGGTAAATCGCTACGCCTACCTGCAGAATTTTTTATGACACCGAAGGAAAAATGTAACGACTGTGAGTTTATAACAGAATTTAAGAAATCAATGAGTAATTTACGTTTCAAGCCCACATCTCAACATACTAAACCAAAAGTTTTTGTACAAAACGAACTTTGCGACTGCAGCCACGTATTTATACGAAACGACACCGTTATATCACCCCTACAACAACCGTATGACGGGCCATTCAAGGTCATCAAGCGATTCCCAAAATTTTGTAACGTGAACGTTAACGGCAAAATTAAAACCATTTCCATCGACCGGTTAAAGGCAGCGTTCATAGACGACGATGAACCTGCTACACTTGCCCCAACGTTACCCGATAGAGCGTTACAAAATGAGTTTGCAACCGGCTCTGACGAGAAACCAGCCAACACCACAACAAGAACCGGACGTAAAGTTCGATTTCCAAAACGTCTGTGCCTATAGTCACATACTGGAAGGGGGCTGGTTGTGGCGGTCACCGAGTAACCGAATTTACATTCAACTCATCAACAGATATCCGTTGCTGCACCTAACGAAATATATGAATAAGCTAAGAACAAAAAAGCTGATACATAAAAAAGTAACGGTTGTTGATATTTGTTCTTACCTACATTTCGTTCGTTCTGATGTCTAAAATTATCAAGTCATTCGACAGAGCGACTAGCTGTAATACAGTTAACTAAGTAGTTTCATTTGTTTAATAAAATAATTAAAACCAACATTTAGAAATAAAATAAAAACTAGTCAGGCGTACGCCAAGTAAACACACATCACGCGTTTGTTTTATTTTATTTAAACTTCGACTAGAATATAGCACCTCCACTAAAGTTCTATTATTAATACCTATGGAACAAAATCATTGACACTTGATTTAGGTCTTAATCGAACTTTCGAATTTATTTTTATTTTAGCTGATATTTCTCACCCAATTTTAGGGGCTGATTTTCGGTATTATCATCGATATGAAGAATAAACTTATTAAAGATTCAAATACAAATATTTCTGTTATTGCTTCATTAGGAATTTCACAAATACATTCACTTAAAATTTTATCGATTAAAGATAAATAAATATTCGAAACTTTTAGCAGAATTTCCTTCAATAACTGCTGAACCAAACTACTCTAAACCTATTAAACATAATACAGTTCACAGAATTGAAATAAAAGGAAATCCTCCGTTCTCAAAGCCTCGAAGATTAGATCCTTTGAAATTAAAAATAGCAAAATCTGAATTAAAATTTTTGGTAGACTCTGGTATTTGTAGACCATCTCATTCTTATATATCATCTCCCCTTCATCTTGTTCCAAAAAAGGAACATAACGATTGGAGGCCATGTGGAGATTACCGTAGATTGAAATGCATTACAATACCAGATAGATATCCTTTACCTCATATTCAGGATCTTACAACAGCATATCATCAAATTCCCATGGCTAAGGATGACAATCATAAAACAGCCATTACTACACCTTTTGGGATGTTTGAATTCACCCGAATGCCTTTCGGTCTTAGAAACAGTGCACAAACCTTCCAAAGATTTATTAATGAAGTTTTCTTTGATATAGATTTCGTTTTTACTTATATCGACGATGTATTAATTGCAAGCGAAAATGAAGAACAGAACTTAAAACATCTCAAAGAAGTTTTTCAACGACTTGACGAATATGGTCTGAATATCAAATCATCAAAGTGTATTTTTGGAGTATCTAGTTTAGAATTTATAGGTTATCAGGTTACTGCTGAAGGTATCAAACCTTCAACTGAAAGAATTAATGTAATCCTTTCCTCTCAGAAACCTAACTCGATAACAAAACTACAAAAATTTATTGGAATGATAAATTATCATCGATACGTACCCATGGTTGCTAAGTTTCTTTCACCACTTCACGAGATAATTAAAAAAGCCTCTAAGGCAAAAAGCAAGGAACTTGTATGGAATATTGATGCCGATAAAGCTTTTGATACACTAAAAGTTAAATTCTCTGAGAAAACTTTACTAACTCATTTTGATAAAAAAGCTTACCTTACTTTAGCAGTAGATGCTTCAAACTTTGCAATTGGAGCTGTTTTACAACAACGTAAAAACAATATAGTTGAACCTCTTGCCTATTTTTCTAAAAAATTAACTCCAACAGAGTGCAAATCTTCAACATTTGACAGAGAACTTTTAGCTATATATTCATTCGTAAAACATTTTAGACATTTTTTGGAAGGAAGAGAATTTTCAATTTTAACTGATCATAAACCTCTCACATATGTTTTAGATTCTAAAGTTGAAAGATCTCCACGACAAACTCGGCATTTAGAATACATAGCTCAATTTACTTCAAATATATGTTATATAAATGGAAAAGAAAATATTGTAGCAGATACACTTTCAAGACCACCTGAAATTTTCGCTTTTTCTAATCAAAATATTAATCTTGAGCTACTGTATAAAGAACAACAAGATGATGTGGAATTAAAAAATCTTATAAATGATAAAAAGACAAAAAATAATTTAAAATAAATTCCATCACTTAACTTTAAAATATGGTGTGACATTTTAGATAAAACTAATCGTCCCTTTGTTCCACTCTCTTTAAGAAAAACCGTTTTTCATAATTTACATTCTATGTCACATCCAGGAATACGTGCCACTCGTAAACTAATACAAAGTAAATATTTTTGGCCATCAATGCGAAAAGATATAAATTTAATGGCTTCTAATCGCATTGATTGTCAAAAATCAAAAATTCAACGGCATACTAAATCTGATATTGAGAAAATAACTATTCCACAAGTAAGGTTCGAACACATATACACATGGACATCGTTGGACCTTTTCCGGTTTCAAATGGAAATAAATATATTTTGACAATTATTGACCGATTCACTAGGTGGCCCGAAGCATATCAAATTAAAGATATTTCTGCTCAAACAATAGTAAAAACTTTTGTGTACAATTATATTCCTCGTTTTGGCGTTCCACTTCAAATTACTGTTGATCAAGGAACACAATTTACATCGAAGTTATTTAGTGATTTAACAAAACTTTTAGGAACCCATAAAATTCATACATCTTGTTATCACCCACAAGCGAATGGTATGGTTGAACGCTTTCATCGACAATTAAAAACTGCTCTTAAATCTAGTAATAACGTAAAAAATTGGTCTGAACAATTGCCCATTATTTTATTGGGAATTCGATCAAGTATAAAGGAAGAACTCAAATGTTGTCCTTCTGTATTAGTTTACGGTCAAACTATATTTTCCCGTTGAGACTTTTTTTCTCCATCGGACATAAATTTCTAGAATTCAAAGTAGGGCCAATAAAAAAGTTGTGGCGTGTGCTCTCTGATAGTTATTGAGTTACACGCATTTGAAAATGAAAATTTCACCATACATTACCCAGGTTTTTTATCGTAATACATATAGTGCTTTCATGTGGCTCTGCTCCGGCATACAAATAAAACAACAGTATTTAGTAAGCTTTCAGTTTCTTTTAACCGTAAAGTGATGGTAGTAAAAATAATAATTGACATGTACCTCGAAAACTAAACGTGATGGATACCAAATATGTTTGGAACATTTAATCTATGACTCATTACCTATTCATTCCAGCTAACAGTTAAGAGGGTACCAAAATCGTGTAACGCAGTGTAATTAGTGATAGCGTTATGAATATTTCGGGGTCAAATAATCCCTCCTTAGTGTTTTTTAATAGCTAAGGGGGTAACTTAAACAAGCAAACTAACAAAATTATAAAAAAAATTAAAATTTAGTTTTAAACAAATTATTTTGTAAATAAATGCAAGAAAATATATAAAACAATACAATCAGGTGAGTAGCAGTAAGATTGAGTCCTCAAAAATCCAGTGGATGTTCAAATATAACTTAATTTTTTTTTCATTTGCCACACCAGAGTTCGAAAATAAACCGTACCTTATTCGCATTGTACATTAAAGAACACATTCCCTTCATCTGTTTTTAGCAGGGTACCAAATATTCATTCATTTTTCACTCATGTTCATGAAAAAAAATTTAAATTTTTGTTGTGTTATGTTCTATTCATGTATGAAGAGACAACACATTTTTAGCGTTATTCATTCATGTATGATATGATTTGTATTGTTTTTTTATTTTCACTCAAAAATGAGAAAATAATAGGAACTTTTTTTCATGGTTTTTTTTTAATTTTACCCGATCTTTTTTTGTTTTTTTAGACATGGCGGGCCTACGGAGGGTCGATTTTTTCGACCCTTATTATCCATAAAATCCGAAATAAAAACAACTTGCTAACAGTTATTTCGTTCCTATAAAATGTTACACGCATCCAAAGTTGGAACATGTATAAAGGGCCGATTTTTTACATTTTTTTCATTAAATTAAAAACAAATAAACAAACAACTTACACATGAATATAAACAAAATTCGGACATATATGGGCATTTCCTGGGGTCACGAACGTACGTTCGTACACTTTTGATATCCAAAGAATATAGAAAACAAAACTTTTCCTAGCATTTTTTTGCGATTCGATAGCATTTTAGTAGCTCTATGTTTAGTGCAAAAGATGGATTTCATCGAGTTTAAGTTTTCATAATCATAGTTATAAATATGTGGTAACGAACGTACGCAAAATAGAAGTCAACTTTGGCTGACAGTAGTGAAATGTAAAAATCTGCGAAAGGAACAGAATATTTAAAAGCGATTAATTTATTTTAAAGGTGTATTAATGTAGGTCTTTATCCGGTATTTACACAGTAAATTATCTCTATTGGTTTTTGTTAAGTCTTAAGTACCGGTCGCGAACGTATCTTCGAACGTATCTTCAAATTTCCTTAACAAACAAGTAAGAAAGTATCGTCGGTCAAGCCCGACCGACATTAACATTTTTCTTTTAAAAATTCAATAATTTATATTCGTGAGTGATTTTTGAAGTGGGCCTTATATGATCAGTTATTGACTGATCTCCATGAAATTAGGTCGTAGTTTATGTCTATATGAAAGTTATTTATGTTGAATTTTATGTGTATACCAACATATTTATGAGATTTATGAACGTGAAAGTGATTTACAGAAGCGGGTCTTATATGGGAACAATGACTAATTATGGACCGATCATAATAAAATTTGGTGACATAAATTCGGTATATATAAAACTTATTTGGAACAATATTTGTGTAGATAGCTACATAAATTAAAGATTTATCACCGATAAATGGTGAAATAATGGACCGATTTCAGCCAGTTTCAATAGGCTTCGTCCTTGGACCGAAAAAATTATATGTACCAAATTATATCGAATATCTTCAATAAAACACGATGATTATCAACATTTTATTTTTCGATCCTGGTTGACTAATCGGACGAAATGCCCATTTACAAAACCAACAACATTAATGTGTATGAACATAAACAAAAAATTTGCAAATTTCATTCATGGCAATTTATCATGAATGAATAAATTTAAGTGTTCATACATGAATTCTTCTGCACTACCTCGTATCGTTTATGAACGCTACGTATTAGGGTATTCATTCGACTAATTCGATTCGTTCGATTAATCGAATAATTTCTTACGAATAATTATTCGAACAATTTAAAAAATGCCATTTTCGAATAACGAATAATTCATAATTTTTCATAATTTCAAATTTAAATAAGTAATAATTTAAGGGTGCTGTGGCTTAATTGGTTAGCGCGTTTGATCATTAAGCATGATATGGTATTTGTAGCCTGTACCCCGTTTCTGTAACTTGTGAGAAGTTTTCGCATCGAAAAAAATTTAAAAATTCTTGTAGTCATTGAGTTTTTAACAGGATGACTTAGGTAATGTTTAAACTGAATACATTAAAAGTACAGACACAGTTATCGATTTACTAATACTCGCCCTGTGTTTAACAGGAAGTTTATAAATGTTTCGAATGAAAAGTTTCTCACATACAATACAGAAACGAGGTACTGGGTTCGATTCCCAGCCGCTGCCAATCAACAACATCAGTTTATAATAATTATTAGTTTACTAATAACTAATATTTATCACAGCGCCCTCCTTCGGTGGTATAACACTAAAACGCCACCGAAGTAAAATAATTAAATAAAGGTTGTTGGCTTGACTAAGGCGCTATCTCACCACCAAAGGCGCTGCTACCTGCACTAATAACAAACATAACGCGCAATTGCAGAGTTGTTAATCAAATAAAAGCTTTTCTCCTCCTTTCACAACCTTTCTTCGACACTCTACCCCTTTCAAAAGAAAGTAACATATTGATATATATATATGAGTGTTACTTCTCTTTTTTTGTAAAAAAAAGTAATAATGACTCAGAAAAATTGTATTGTTTCTGAAATTCGACAAATAACTAAAGACAAAGGGACTTTCGATCACTGTAGATGAGTGTTCTGATAGCTCCTTCTATAAATATATAAATAACTAGCTGTCCCGGCAAACGATGTTCTGCCATAGCTCACAAAGTTTGAAGACTCACACTATAATAGTTCTCAAGATATGCAATAATAAATTTTTATTTCGTATGGGAGGTGCCACGCCCATTGTACATATATAGGTCAATTGTGGATCTAAACCATCCAGGGACCCATTCAAACCCACACACAAAAATTCATAGAAATTGGCCCAGCCGTTAAGGAGGAGTCCATTTACTAACACACGTACAGAAGAATTATATATATAAAGATACTGCAAGAAGTTACAATTTAAAAACAAATCTTTAAAATTTTTTAACTAAGGACTTGAACCAATGAAAATAAAAGGTACGGAATAAAATATTTGTTATTTAGCTGGCGAAATATTAGAAGAATCGCAATTAATAATCCAAATTATAATTTAGATTAAAGTGGAGTTGAATGTGATGGAGAATGTGATTTTGAATTGGTCGTCGAAAGTGATATTGAGGATGACATTTATAATGATTACGTTGAAATAGATGAAGTCCATAATTTTAAAATATATATAAGTGATGTTATATGTTAGGGTCACACACGGCAAATATTTGCTCAAAAAAGCATAACCACTTTTTTTAGCACAAATTTGTTTGACGTGTTCACTCTTACAAGTGTTTTGTAAGATCAAACAGCATGAAATAAAATAAAACTCAATTTTTTGTTTTGAATCATCCTAAGTAAAATAAGTTTTTGAAATAAATAATAGAATTCAAAGTATTTTATTTAGTGGTTACGTATTTTTCGTCAAATATTTGTCATGTGTGACCCTACCTTTTTATTAACCGCGTATATAAAGGTCACACATGTCAAATATTTGACAAAAAAGACGTAACCACTAAATAAAATATATTTTAATTATCTCATTTATTGTCAAATACTCCTTATATTTAAGACAATTCAAAACAAATATTTACACGTCAAACAAATTTGTGCAAAAAAAGTGGTTACGCTTTTTTGAGTAAATATTTGTTTTGAATCATCCTAAGTAAAATAAGTTTTTGAAATAAATAAAAGAATTCAAATGTATTTTATTTAGCGGTTACGTCAACTACCTTAAGTAGTTGGTGACAAACAAAGTTTAAATGCCGTTAACGGTTTACTCGTTGAAAATAGGTTTCCAACAATGATGTAAACCACTAGGATTTACACCATAGCCGGCGGATAGAGAGGATTTATATCAATTAAAAATTCGTTTGTTATTTTTGATGAAATTCATTCATGTGATCGCTGCTTCTCAATGTACTGAAAACGACAACAAAAATGAAATATTTGTATTTTTCTACGCTCTTGTACTGAGAAATAAATAATAAAAGTTAAAAAAAGAACAAACATGCGGCATATACCTGCTTCGTTGAATGTTGTCTAACAACTGAATGAAATATTTGTATTTTTACGCTCTTTGTGAGTATTGTTGTGAGTATTGTTTGCGATCGTGTTGTGAACATGTAAATTGACGAAAATCTTCGTATTCTGAACAATACTAGCGCCGGTATATGATTTACACTTAGCAAAAAAATACCGAAAATAATAGATTTGTACTTAAACAGTTTTGTTGCAAGAAAAGCATGGAGATCGTCTTATACATGATTTTGAACATCGTTGAACATCTTTGTCTAACACGGTAATAAACTTTTTGCGAATTTGCACTGCCTGACTTCAAATTAGCCACGTTCACTGACAATGATATCAAACTTTGGACAGATTCCCTTTATTGTGTAATTCCCCAAGACCACTTTATTAAGCAAATATTCGGCAACGTTGATAGAGCTTGATGTATAATACAATTTGTTATAAATAATTTAGAAATAGTGAATAATTAATTTACTAAAGAAAGGTAGGGTCACACACGCAAATATTTGCTCAAAAAAGCATAACCACTTTTTTTAGCACAAATTTGTTTGACGTGTTCACTCTTACAAGTGTTTTGTAAGATCAAACAGCATGAAATAAAATAAAACTCAATTTTTTGTTTTGAATCATCCTAAGTAAAATAAGTTTTTGAAATAAATAATAGAATTCAAAGTATTTTATTTAGTGGTTACGTATTTTTCGTCAAATATTTGTCATGTGTGACCCTACCTTTAGTTACTCAATTTAAAGCTCGAAATAATGAACGACATACAAAAGTTTTTAATAGTTAGGATCATGTCCAACTAGCTACAATTTTTTAAAGCATATCTCCAAACGGAAACTAAAGGGTTTGCTAGTCAATTGTTTTGTAGATTGTTCGGGAGTTAATCTGATGAGAATATTTCTGTTGAAAATTTAATTTAATTGATAAATTAACATTATCAATACATTAATTGTTAACTTTAACATTATTTTTTGTTTTTCTTTAACAATAAAATATTAAAAAAAAGACATTATTTACTTTTTTAAAAAAAATTAAATTTTTCGAATAATTCGATTAATTTTAAACGTATGATCGAATTATTCGAACAAGTTAAAATTTCTTATTCGAATTATTCGTTTCATTCGAACAAGAGAAAAATCGAATAATTCGATTTTAACGAACGCTTAATGAACTTTTTAGGGTACATGTAGTGAAGATTTTAAAGTAAATGTACGGTATAATATTTTTGCATGTGTTTTTTGTTAGTCTGTTTCATTTACTTTCATTGTCTATTAGAAATATATGTATGTATGTCCTTGTTAAATTGTTCATTATTTATGTGAGTAAATATGTATAAGTAAGTAATTTGTTTTTAATTAAATTCTCCATTTCAATAATTTGTTGGTCTATTTTAGTTCATGATTGTTAGATATAAAATGAAGGCAAAATAGAACAATTGGATTGGCTTGAAAATTATTTTTACTTTGTTTGTGGGCTGCGTATAGATATTTGAAAAAAAATGCAACTGAATACAAGGGAACATTGCACAGTGGTTTAGAAACTTTTTTTTGGAAATAATTCGGTATCTCGGGAACTATTGGAGATATTATTACAAAATTTCACATGGTTAGAGCTGAGGTGTTTTTGAGTTGAATTACATTTGTTCAGCTTCCTAGGGGAAATACGGGCCAGTTTGCCCCCTCAAAGTTGGTCACCTCGGGTCTCAAAATTTTTAAAAAAATCCCCAAAAATTCATTTATGATCTGAATGAGCTGAAATTTAAAATATAAATAGTCCTTGAGAAGATCTACAAAAAATACGCTTACATGTGTAGGTTATCTCATTCAGTTGAAGAGATATTTAGGTTTATTTATTTATTTTTTTTTAATTTTGCTCGATTTTTGTTTGTTTTTTAGATATGGCGGCCCTACGGAGGGTCGAATTTTTTTTCAAAATATCAGCTATATTAGCAATAAAATTCTAAATAAAATAAAAAAAAGTTGGTAACAGTTATCTCGTCCGTGTAAAAAGTTACACGCAACCAAAGTTGGAACATGTAAAATGGGCCTAATTTTTTACGATTTTTCCTAAAAAAGTCCCTATATTTTTTCTTTTGTAGAAACAAATTTTCTTTGGGACTATATACAATTTTTATATGTTCCGGAAAGAAAACTTAATGCAAAAGCATGTAAAGTTAAATTGGGCTCACTTAAGCGGACACAGTATCCCCCAGACCTATCCAAACTTGGACAATTTTAAAAAAAATATTTAGGTTTCAGTAAAAAATTCTAAAAAGGCAAAGCACCGATCCTCGAAAAAGTTCCGTATTTGTATAACCCTATATGTTGTTTAAATACTTAGAAAGTTATTTTACTATCACACGGTAAATAGCGTCACAGTAGGCACTTTTCTAAAAAAACTCAGTTTTTGGAACACATTTTCCCCGTTTTAGGAATTTCGCTATTTGAAAATAAAAAATGTAAAAACTTATAATGTCATTAATTTAAGGACATTTGGATCTAAATTAGTTCCCAATTTTGTTACGATATCTTTAACCGTTAAAATTTTACATTAAATCAAATTTTATATTTTTATTCGTGGAAAATCACCATATGAAAGTTTTTTTAGTTTTTAAGGTTTTTAAGGATCATAAATGAATTTTTGGGGATTTTTTTAAAAATTTTGTTGGGACAATTTAATTTTATTATTCTACCTGATTCAATCAATCCATTACATACTACAAAAGTATGGCCATAATGGTCAGATTTTGTTTGCGGAAAATCTAATGTTGAACATAGACCATTGATAGATCCTAAAAATTTAATTTTACCATC
This sequence comes from Calliphora vicina, assembly GCF_958450345.1. Lineage (NCBI taxonomy): Eukaryota > Metazoa > Arthropoda > Insecta > Diptera > Calliphoridae > Calliphora > Calliphora vicina. The sequence continues at coordinate 90,085,438 of NC_088783.1, forward strand.
ATTATTTATGACCACTGTACATCGATTTCTTACAAAAATTTAAATTTGAAAAATTTTGAGTTGTCACTCTTTAGACTAGTGCAATATATTAAATAAAAACAAGTAAGAAAGTGTAGTCAGTCAAGCCCGACCATAATTTTTTTTTTAACGCTTTATTGAATTATTGAATCTGTCTGTTATCGACCTTACAATAAGTATTTAAATCTTATAACTAAAATTAAAACAATTTGCTCTTCAACAAGAGAGCCTTAATGGTAAACTGTCACTCATCTTAGCGGGGTGGTAGATCTGCTCTACGGAGCCTGGATCGGGTTTGGGTCTGCACAAGTTGTCTTGCAAGCGTATTGGGATGGTTTCGCAGCTTCACAATATATTTCTCACGGACTTTCTTGAACTCTTCCTTTACCAATGTCACTTCTAGCTCTCTGTGGATGTTTTCATTTCTTATGTACCATGGTGCTCCCGTCATGGTCCTAAGAATTTGAGATTGGGCCCTCTGTATAAGATCAATACTGGTGTTGCTAGCCATTCCCCATAATTGAATTCCATATGTCCAAATTTGTTTTAAAACGGTCTTATACAGGATGACTTTATATTCAAGGCTTAATTTTTATTGGTCACAGATTAACCAATGAAAGCTAGAGGCTTTTAACTTCATGTGAAGTCTCTTGGTTTCTATGTGTCGGCGCCAAGTAAGCCGTCTATCTAGATGAATACCAAGGTAGGTGACATAATCAGACTGCGGTATATTAACGTTGTTGAGTGTGACAGGTGGGCAATTTCCTCTCTTTAGAGCGAACGTAACATATTTACTTTTCAGCTCATTTACCTTTATTCGCCAGTTTTCCAACCATGACTCCACACGTACGAGGTAATTCTGTAGTTGACTAGATGCCATGAGGTTTTCGGCTGAGCTAATAATGGCGGTATCATCAGCAAATGTTGAAATTGTTAGTTTATCGCACATAGGTCCTAGTACACTTATATTTTCTCGTCACATAATCATTGTACTTAACTCTGAAAAGTATATTCGATAAATAAGACTCCAGCAATTTATGAGTACATAATGGTAGTAAACATTTGATTTTATGTACTAGACCTTTATGCCATACCTTGTCAAAAGCCTGAGCAACGTCTAAAAAGACGGCAGAACAATATTTCTTTAATTCAAAAGATTTTCTAATCTCTCCAGTTAAACGATTGACCTGTTCAATGGTGCCATGATGTTCACGGAAACCAAATTGGTGTACTGGGATAATGTTTCCATCATTCAAAAAAGGTATTATCTTTTCCTCTAATATTTTCTCGAATAGCTTCGACAAACAAGGGAGTAGGCTAATAGGTCTATAAGAAGATGGCAGGGTTAAATCTTTACCCGGATTAGGTATCATTATTATTTGAGAAATTTTCCAATTTTTTGGATAAATTCCTAGTTTCAAGATCGCATTAAACAATATAGATAGCACAATTATTGCCATGTTTGGTAGGTTCTTAATCATTGATGGCGTTATTAAATCATATCCCGGTGATTTTTTCAAGTCTAATTTATTTTTAATTGCTCTATTAACATCCTCAGGACTAATATCGAATTGGGCTTCATTAACCATTGTTGAAGCTGGCAATTCTTCTAGTTCAAACTCATTAGCCGTGGAGTTGGGTTGAAATACTTCACTTAAATGTTCAGCAAATACTGAGGCTTTTTCTATAGCACTTCGTGCCCAGGTTCCGTCAGCTTTTCTTAAAGCGCTTTGTGCCTGTATCGGTGGCTTAATGTTCCTCGTTGCCTTCCAAAGAGAGAAATTTGTGTATTTTGTACTCGTCAAACTTTTAATATAATTTTCGTTTATGCGATCCTCTTCTAAATGAAGGGCTCTTTTCAGTTTTCCTACAGCAGCGGACAGCTTCTGCTTTGCAGCAGGTGATCTATTATGTTGTCATTCTCTTCTGAGTCTTCTCTTTTCGAGAAGAAGTCTTTCAATATCCGAATTTGAAATAGGCGTATTAGTTTTTGGAGGGATTTGGCACCTAGAGTGTTCCAGAGCCGAAACAATCAATGACGTGAAGTCATTGACGGTCCTATCTATGTCTTCCTCACACTGTAAATTAGGATTTGTGTGGATATGACTGCTGATATATTTCCTATATTTTAGCCAATTTGTCTTAAAATACAAAGAGTCCTTACGAAATCTTGGGATGTTGGGTCTCTCACAATAATTAATAATTACAGGAGAGTGGTCAGAAGATAGATCATAGGATATTTCTGTGGATATTGCATTTCGAATAATATTTCTACATATGGCGGAGTCTATTAGATCAGGAATTTTTCTAGGATGAGTATCCTGATATATTAATGTTATATCTATTTGTAAGATGTGTCTCCGAAATTAACATCACATCGATGCTTTTATTTAACATAAAATGGGAAATTTCCGATTTGTGCTGGTTTAAACCATTTGCATTCCAGAAACATATCTTCAAAAAATTAATTTTCTTGTTAATAGAATTTGAATCATTTGGTTCTGTGCTCTCAGAAGCTCTTGTATTGTGTTTTGCATGGTGTTTTGCATTAGTCATATTTTGATTAAGAGAGGAAATATTCTCAGTAAGTGTTTGCATAAGGTTTACCAACCCTCCCATATTTTAGGGTACTTTTGGCTTTTGATAAGCCGTTTTTAAAATACTGACATATGAGCCGGCTCCAGCATTAATTGTAGCTCCTTGACTATTTTCCTGTGATATTGGATGAGCCGCATTTATTTTATCATTTGAAAAATCTACTCCAGAGCTTAGTGGTCTAGATGTAGATACCGAATTTGTAGGTGTTGATTCAACTATTTCACCTCTCAAGAGCTTTTGCCTCTCTCTTAATCTTTTGAGTAACTCCTTGTAGACCGGGCATCCGCGATAATTAGCGGAATGATCTCCACCGCAGTTACCACATTTCCTACTGAGACCATTCTCAACTATATCACATTGTGACGAAGAGTGCAGGCCTCCGCATGCAACACATACCGTGCGTAGGGTACAATAATTACGTGTATATCCAAATTCCTGACAATTACTACACTGAACTGGACGATTACGCTTAAGAGGTTCCTCTATATTTACTCTACGATTCAACAAATATCTTAGAGTGTATATAGGGTGAGTTTCATTCTTTTTTAATTTCCCATCATCAGGCACTAACTCAACCCTAAACATTGGCTGAGGAACCTTGTCTCTATTAAATATATTGACTACATTCTTTGTCTGATAGCCCAATTCTTCCAGGGCCTCCTTGATTTCGTTTATATCTACACTGGACCCTATACCTTTTATGGCTACTATCAACCCCTTGCAAATCTTAAGTTGATATGTATAAAAGTTTTTCTTACTGTCATTTAGGTGTTGAGAGATTTTTCTATAACAATCCTCAGTGTATACAACTATTTTTGTCTCTTGCACACCTCCTTTTCCTATTGGAACAATATGAAAATTATTTTTTCCAATGAGTTCAATAAATGATTTCACTAAGCTATTACTACGTTTATACGCAAGGCTTATTCGCAAAGAAAAATTTGCAAATAGCTAACTCACGAAAACAATTCCTGATTAACGACACTATTTGCAAATTAGATTTTAAACATTGCCATATTTTTTAACGTTTTTAGTTTTTCTTTCGTATTTTAAATATTTCATTGCGTTTTTGCATTAATTGAATTGTAAGACAAACAAGAATTTTTAATTCTTTCATTTTTGCATTTAAAAAAATAAGAATTTTCCGTAACCAAAGTGACATATAAACTGAGAGTTAGTTAATTGCAAATAATTTTTATTTGCGAATAGGCTACTTATAAACGTAGTATATTAGAGCTAGTTTCACGAAAGAATATTGGTGGTGGTTTTAACGGTTTACGGATGGATTTATCATCATTTTTTTGATGATTAGAATCTTCCTCACTCAAGAGAGCAAAACGGTTACTTTTCAAGGGGTTATCAGTAATTTTTTGCTTTTTCTCAGAAGGCAAACTTTTCTGGGGACTTAAATTTCGCTTATTAATTCTTATATATCTAAGCATACCTGTTTGAACTGGAGATTTAGTTTTACTTATCTTATTTCCAACCTTAGGTATAGCACCCCTTGATGTACCATTATCTTCCATCAAGGTATTTTCAGTGTTAAATACATTATTTGTTGTTGTACCAGAACACTTTTTATTTTCTTTTATCGCTGGCTTAACATGCAAAGGCTCTAAGTCCACTTTTTTTAGAAATTGAGATTTTAATGCAGTAATGTACAATAAGTAAAAATACATTGATTACAAAGAAAAAAATTGGAATTATCTCGCATTTTGTTGTTGTTTTGTAGTGATGAGCAAAAGCGCTTAGTCCAATTTATCACAATTTATCAAAAGAAAAAGCTATAAGTCCCTATAAAAAGTACAGTTTAACCATTCCTGTCAAATTAAAACAAGTAAGAAAAAATGGTCGGCCAAATTATTTTTCTTTAAAATTTCAATAATTTATTTTCGGAAGAGGGGTCTTATTCCATCGCCATGAAAGTTATTTACGTTGAATTTTATGTGTATACCAACATTTTTAAGAGATCGTTATGATGATCGTTAAAGTGATTTTTGGAAGCGGGCCTTATATGGGAGCTATGACTTATTAATGACCGATCGGCATGAAATTAGGTAACAAGAATTTTTGGAGGACATTTGTATGGGAGCTAGAGGAAATAATATACCGACTTCAGCCAGTTTCAATAGGCTTCGTATCGAAATATCTTCAAAATTAATCAACTCATAAAGTGATTCTGAGTCTATCGGAATAATTTAAGGGTGTTAGACTAATATTTTTGGGAGTTACAAACATCTACACAAACGCATTATAGATATGTATATTCGTCTGTGCCGAATCTTATATACCCTTCACCAAATTGTACTTTAAAATACAAATTTTAAATATTTTTAGGCATACAAAATTAAAAAAAAATATGTTAGTTATTTAGGGGCTACGGAAAGTTGATTTCATCATAGAGACTGACAGACGAACAGACGGATATGGCTATATCGACTTCGCTATCTGTGATAAACTTATATATGAATACCCTTGACCGATCATGGTGAAGGGTATAAAAAATATTAAATAAGAAATGAATGACAAGTTCTAAGAAAAAGTCCTAAGTCCATCAAAAAATACAAACTAAGCAATAGAAAAAGCTCTAAGTCCAAAAAACCTTTTATCTCTGCAAATACTTATTTTATCATTTTGCTTTTACGCACATAGAAAACTAAGAAAAATACAAAAAAATTGCGTTTACAAAATTCAAAAAAATTTACGCAGAAAAAAGTTTGAATGTTTTTTTATCTCTCCTGTAAAATTTTAAAATATGGACTTAGAGCCTTTGAATGTTAAGCCAGCGTTATGCTTTGTTCTAAACAAGCATTACTAGGTGATGATGTGTGTGCAATATTGTTATAATGTATCACTGGGGAACAAGAGCGCGATCTCTCGGTTAAATAATTTTTGTTCAAGTCTCTTATATTTTTGTTAGCACTTCTATTTTCACTCTCCCCGTTCAAAAATATGTAGCCATTTCTGCCGTTTAAACTGAGTCTACTCTCACTATGAGAGTTCATATGCTCACAGTAATTTAACGAAATTTGAAAAAAGAAAATAAACAAAGCACTTTTAAACAAATTTCTATTTTTTTGTTATATTGTATATTTTTTTATTTGTTTGTTTATATTAAACACTAGTTTCTTACTTGTCAGTTAAACTCAGCTTAACACGCTGTTATATTAAACCTGAAGCATATTTTGCCGGGATTTAACCAATGATTGTGTTTCTCACTAATAGATTAATTTTGTTAGCATTGCCCTACTTTTGAGTCAAATCACATGTTTATTCCTCAAATTTGTTTATATAAATATGGCAACACTTTAAATTTTATAAGAAAAAGCAACCGCGTACATAATTTTTTTTGTAAATTTTTACTTTGTAAAAGAAAAAGTAACATCAAAGTATATAAAATGTATATTAAAAATTATATTTATGTTAATAAAGCAAATAAAAACAATGAGCTGCTATGCTGAATTGTTTATTTTATTTTTCATCAGTTTGTGCATTGGCATTTTATACTTAAGTTTAACTCACCAATGATGCTCAGTTAAACCTAGATTATATAGCATATAAACAATAAGTGAGAAACACAATTTTTAGTTTAATCTAGGTTTAAGCGATGAATGTAGATTATCTTTATCCCAGAAACTAGCTCTTAGAGAAATATTTATTTTTTGCGTCCAATCGCTAAATTTTTTTTTTTATTTAAATTTTCACTGAAACCACTTAAATCGCGGAGCGAATAAAAACCACGTCTGCTTCTCATGAGAATTGCAGATCAATTGATACCCTACACCAATCTAATTATTAGAGATTTTACCGTGATTTTTGAAGATCGTGAACGTGATTTATAAATCACTGTTCTTTTAAACAGTGATCGTGATCACGATTTGTCTATTACTACGTTTATACGTAGCCATTTCCCAAATAAAAATTATTTGCAATTAACTAACTCACTGTTTATACACATCTGCTCAAAATAATAGATACACCTAATTGGAAAAAATTTAAATGGCGGTAACATTGAAAATTTCCTCGCAAGCGTTAAGAATACATCATATTATTAAAATTTATATCTGGCAATGTCATGTCAGTCAAAAATCTGGCAACTATTTGCTTTCATGTTGATTTTTAAAAACGAATTTATTTGAATTACAAAAAATTATTTGCTCATAAAAATAGATACACATCAGTAATTTGTAATTTGTTTATATACAATTTTTTTTTTGTGCAATTTTTTGTTCCTATTTACGTGAAACAGTAAGTATAATTTAAATTTTAGCAACAATTTTATAAAAAATAGGACTCTTTTGAAGAAAATGGGACGAAATCATCATTGTACCGAAGATGAGAAAAAAATTGTTCAAACGATGAGAAATCAAGGAAAATCATTACGGGAAATAGCAAAGAGCATAGGAAGATCTTTACATTTTGTCCAAAATGCTTTATCTAAAAAACAAAAAAGAGAAACTCGCGGTAGACCAAAGAAAACCAGTCCAGAAACAGATAGGCGGATCGTCCTTATGGTTAAAAAAGACCCTTTCATATCATCGAAAGCTATTTCTGCGGAGCTATGTAACGAAATCAGTCCACAAACAGTTCGTCGTCGTCTTTTACAAGCTAAATTGCCGGGAAGAATTGCCAGAAAAGTGCCACTAATGCGCCAAAAAAATATCAAGACAAGATTAGAATTTGCTAAAGAGCACTTACAATGGTCCGGGTGTGAAGGCGAAAAAAAATGGAGAAATATTTTATGGAGCGACGAAACAAAAATAAATTTGTTTGGAAACGACTGCCAAAGAAATGTACGCCGACCAAAAGGAAAAGAATTCCACGTTAAATTTACAAAAAAGACGGTAAAACATGGCGGGGGAAACATAATGGTTTAGGGTTGCTTTTCATGGAATGGTGTTGGTCCGATATTCCGAATAGAAGATACCATGAATGCTAGTGGGTATAGAGACATATTGGAAAACGTAATGCTTCCATATGCATCGGAAAATATTCCATTAATATGGACATTCCAGCAGGACAACGACCCAAAACATAGTTCAAGATTAGTTAAAAACTGGTTCTTGGAGAATAACGTACCTGTTTTAAGCTGGCCCAGCCAATCCCCTGATTTAAACCCAATAGAAAACTTGTGGAGTGAATTAAAGATAAGGCTTTTGAAGGAAGTTTTCAAAAATAAAGACGATTTATGGGAGAAAACGCAAAAAATATGGTACGAGATTCCATTGGAGAAGTGTCAGAACTTGATATCCAGTATGCCCAGAAGAGTGGAGAAAGTTTTACAAAACAAAGGTGGTTATACTGGATACTAGCTTTACTTTAATAATAAACTAATTTTTTTAAGATAAAATTTATTAGCTTTTGTTTAATAAGAATTTTTAAAAATTTATCTATTATTATGAGCACCAAATTTTTCGAAATTTTTAGAAATTTAATTTACTTTATAATATTTATTATTAATTATGAAATATTTTGTTTTGGTTTTTTACTCTCCTTTTAACTATAAATAAAAATCGACTGAATTTTTTTTATAATTTTACAATATACCATTATTTTTTTTCGTTTTTAAAAAATAAATTTTGGTGTATCTATTATTTTGAGCAGATGTGTATGTCACATTGGTTACGGAAAATTCTTGTTTTTATGAGATGCCGGATTATTTGGTAGCTCTTTTATTGAATATTTTTTTAAATGTAAAAATTATAGAATCAAAAATTCTTGTCCGTCTTGCTATCCAAGTAATTCAAAAACGCAATGAAATATTTAAAAAACGTTTTAATAAACTAAAAGCGTTAAAACATATGGCAATGCTTAAAATCTTATTTGCAAATAGTGTCGTTAATCAGGAATTGTTTTCGTGAGTTAGCTATTCGCAAATAAAAAATTAATTCACTGTTTATGCGGCATTTTTTTCTAATTGCAATATTTTTATTTGCGAATAAGCCGTGCGTATAAACGTAGTATATGTTAAGCAAAATAACTATTATATTAAGAAAAATACATTATACACTGTGTTGGAGATATAGCTATGGAGCGGATTTTCATGCATTTAAGTATAAATAAAATGATGCGCCTAAAAATATGCAGTAACTGTTACCAGTGAATGTTGAAAACTATAAAAAACGACATTTAACAGTTTGTTGAAATACATAAAAGAACGACACACAATGGTATGAGAATAAAAAAAGAGGGAAATAAATCTGTAACTTCTTAACCCTTACTCTGAATGAATTTTTTTTTCATTTAAAATATTTGACGTAAAGTTAGCTTTTCAAAAAGTACAAATTCATTATACATCCTCTTAGAAATTTTTTAGATAACTTAAAAAGAATAAAAGTACTTTTTTCCCCAAAAAATTGCGAAAAATTGCCTTTTTTAATTTTTTTAAATTCAAATGCATGTAACTTTGAACTCAGTCCTGATTTTTAAACACTTCTTTTTTTATTTGATATATACATCTATTGTTAATCCTATAAAAGAAAAATGGATAAAATCGGGGAATATTTGGAACCGCGGTCACAAAAAAAACTGGAGTAGGGTGGGTAAAAATGTTGAAAATTAAATTTTCAAATGCGAATATTTCCTAAGCTATGTATAAGAGATAATTGATAGCTACGACGAGGTTTTATGTAGTGCTCGACAAGGAGATTCTATATGGTTAAAATCGGAACACAGACAAAGAAATAGGATCATTTTTAAAATTGAACATACCCGAGGTGTCCTATTTTGGGAACCACTGGTCCCACTCCTGGTGGGCTCATGAGGTTCAAAACTTAAACTCGACTACACTTCCTCTTTGCGCATGTGAAATTTCATTCAAATCGGAGTAAGGGTTTAGAAGTTACAGATTTATTTCCCTCTTTTTTATTCTCATACCACTGTGCGACATTAAAAGTACCTGTTACTGTCTCCATTTGTTACCAGTGATTTTTTAAAAATGTTACCAGTGAATGTTGAAAAATAAAAAAGAACGACATTTACAGTATGTTGAAAAATGTGAAAGAACGATATTAAAAGTACCTTTTACTATATTTGTTCCAGTGAATATTGAAAAATATTATGGAACGACATTTAACAGTATGTTGAAAAATAACGACTTAAATGTACCTGTTACTTGCTATATTCAGTAACTGTTGTTACCAGTGATTTTTCAATCACAGTGATTAAATCACAGGTATGAAAATATCGCTCATCTCTACTAATTATGGACCAATCGCAATAAAATTAGGTGGCATGTCTTCTGTATAAGAAACCTATTTGTGTTGAATTTATTTAAATACCAACATTTTTAAGAAATCTACACTCAGAATTTGAGTAGAGTTGTGTAGCTCATGAATGACCTAGTTCAATTGAACTATTCACTCAACTGAGCGAAGTGAATCATTCATCATACTGAGCGTTTTCAGCTCAGCACTGAGCGTTTTCAACTGAGCGGTTTTGTTTTATGCTCATGTTTCTTTCAGTACTCATGAAAGAGCTGCACAAGCACATTCATTTGTCATCTTCAATGTTTCACTTTACTCGTCAATTCTGTAACATTCTTTCGCTCACTGACATTTAAAACTGAATGAGTATTGTGTCCAACAAAAATAAAACGATCATTCGAATGTAAGTTTGTTATGTATGCTGCCGCGTATATATTTTTGCTTTGATATGATACAACGTTTGTATGAACTGTTTCAAGAATTATTAGAGGTATTCAAATTGTTTTTGTTTTCATGAAGGCATTTTTATATGTGTGCTATTGAATGATTGTGAATTTATTTATGGTGATGTAGAATGAAATAAAAAAAAGAGTATTGCTACAGTTTGTAAGTATATTTCATAAAATAATAATTGTAATTGAAAGTATGTAATTAGTAAAAAAAATACTATTTCAAAAATACATTAGTGGGATTATATCTACCAAAAAAACATAATTAAAAAATACAAAGTACTGATATTCTTAATTAAATTAGCAATATTATTTCAATCACTTATTTTTAGAAAACATATATCTTATGCACTTTTTTACTATACTGATACATCAACAGAACATTTGTCAGCTGCCATGAGCGACCTATCGTGGGTTTTTCGCTGTTTTTTGGAATGACAGTTTTACGTTATTTTTTATTTCGTAAAACAATAAAATCGTATTCCTTAAATTCAGAAATTCTTTTTATATTTTGTTAGATCATAAAATAATTAAGTTAATGTTGAAAATATTTTTATACAAATTGTATCACAAAACTATTTTTATACCCTTCACCATGAGTGGCAAGGGTATATATAAGTTTGTCATTCCGTTTGTAATTTCCACATTTTTCATTTGCGACCCCATAAAGTATATATATTCTGGATCGTTATAGATAGCGGAATCGATATAGCCATGTCCGTCTGTCCGTCTGTGTGTTGAAATCAACTTTCCGAAGCCCCCAAATAACATACATACATGATTCATATATCAATATCTCCGGAATTCTTCCGGCTCGGTTGCTATTTAAAATCGAGAAAATCGGTCCACAAATAGCTCAGATATAAGGAAAAAACCAGGACAACCTCGATTTTTTACCTATTTTTGACCTATATCTGGATTACTAAGTCATTAATATAGACAATATGGATATCTAATGATAGATATTTCAGAGACCTTTGCATCGACGTATATAAGACCATAGTAAGTTGGACCTGGGCTGAGATATAACCAAAAAAAACAAAACACAATGTAATTTGTTATTGTTTTCCATGACGTCATGCAAATATATGTATAATAACAAACAAATCTTTATTTGTATGTATGTATGTATGTGTTTTTTTGTCAATCTTCAGCAATGCGAATTTATATACCAGGTGGTGTCGATTCTACAACAAGTACAACATCTACAAAAACCACTTGCAATTTGTTTTTGTTTATGTGGTTTAAGCTGTCAAAGTATGCCTGTTGTTTGTGTTACTTTTACGTTTGTTGTAGCATTCGCCGCAACAATCACAGGATAATTGACAGCTCAAACAGCATTAATCAGCTGTGCTATCAACACCACCTAGTATATAAATTCGCCTTGAGAGAGAGCTTTTTATAATGTGTTCTCAAAAGAGCAACTCTCTCACGCGTACACAGAACCAGTGTTGCTATATGTTTTTTGAAGAAAACTTTTTATTTCTAAGTACATACTAAAATTACAAAACCCAATTCGTACATACATGTAATCAAACTGAGATAATTTATGTGAATTTAGTGCTGGAGACACTTTCAATATATTCAAATCAATCTCCCCATTTAGTGAATGAATTTGGGGACTTTCTTTTTGAAATCATCGGTTCAACTTATTGATATCAATATTCCAAAAAAATATTTTTTTAAAAATAAAACTTTTTGCGTCTCAAAAACCTTGCTAAAAAGGGAAAACTTGACATGTGGTAACACTGCACAGAACACATATTGTACAAAAACAACAACCACGTTGTTTGAGCACGTTGCGTTTGCGCTTATTTCATTTTTGTTGTTGTTTGTTGCTATTGTCAACAAATAATTGAGCAACGCAACCACTCCCAGCAAGGCGAATCTATAAAAGGTGACGAGAGAACTACAACATGTACAAAAACAACAGGTACTTTGTTTTTGTTAAAAGATAGTCGAACTGTCAAAGTTGCCTGTTGTTGTTTTTGCTTTTGGGTTTGTTGTATTTTTCGCCACAACAATCACAAAGCCGTTTTAAACATGAATGTAAATAACAAACATTTCAGAAAAAGCTTTTTGTTCGATTGTTGTGTTTAATTCTTTTAATACCCTTCATCATAAGTGGCAAGGCTATAACATATGTATATTTAAGTTTGTCATTCCGTTTGCAATTTCTATAAAATTTTATGAAATTTCAACAGATTATGTAAACGATTCTATAATGGATTTGCTGTTACTGTTCCATATGTGTTCTCCTATTTTAAGATTTAATTTTAATCTTATATACAGAGATGGAAAATTATATTTTTGTTCCGTATTAAAATAGTATTAGAAAATTACTTTCTTCATCACCAGAGTACTTAAAATTTTAATATTACTGTAGCTTTATGTTGTAAACAGTCATCTGTTATCACAAAATTGTCTATAGAAAGTGCTGTTGAATACGAGATTTTCTATAGAAAATGCTGTTATAATAGACAAGATTTTTAAAGAAAATGCTGTTTTTCATACGATTTTCTATAGAAAAAATACTGTTATACACAACATGTCCAAAAAATATAGTTATAGACAAGATTTTCTATAGAAAATTATTTTATTTTCTATAGAAAAATGTTACACTCAAGATTTTCAACAGAAAATATAGTTATACTTAAGATTTTCTACAGCAAATATTGTTATACACAAGATTGTTTATAGAAAATATTGTTCTACGCAAGATTTTCTATAGACAATATTGTTCTACGCAAGATTTTCTATAGAAAATATTGTTCTACACAAGATTTTCTATAGAAAATATTGTTCTAGGCAAGATTTTCTATATAAAATATTGTTCTATACCAGATTTTCTATAGAAAATATCGTCATACACAAGATTTTCTATAGAAAATATTGTTATACTCAAGATTTTCTACAGAAAATGTTGTCCTACACAAGATTTTCTATAGAAAAAATCGTCATATACAAAATTTTCTATAGAAAATATTGTTATACTCAAGATTTTCTATAGCAAATATTGTTATACTCAAGATTTTCTACAGAAAATATTGTTCTACACAAGATTTTCTATAGAAAATATTGTTCTACACAAGAAAATATTGTTCTACACAAGATTTTCTATAGAAAATATTGTACTACACAAGATTTTCTATAGAAAATATTGTTCTACACAAGATTTTCTATAGAAAATATCGTCATACACAAGATCTTCTATAGAAAATATTGTTATACTCAAGATTTTCTACAGAAAATATTTTCTATAGAAAATATTGTTCTACACAAGATTTTCTATAGAAAATGTTGTTCTACATAAGATTTTCTATAGAAAATATTGTTCTACACAAGATTTTCTATAGAAAATATTGTTCTACACAAGATTTTCTACAGAAAATGTTGTCCTACGCAAGATTTTCTATAGAAAAAATCGTCATACACAAGATTTTCTATAGAAAATATTGTTCTAGGCAAGATTTTCTATATAAAATATTGTTCTATACCAGATTTTCTATAGAAAATATCGTCATACACAAGATTTTCTATAGAAAATATTGTTATACTCAAGATTTTCTACAGAAAATGTTGTCCTACACAAGATTTTCTACAGAAAAAATCGTCATATACAAAATTTTCTATAGAAAATATTGTTATACTCAAGATTTTCTATAGCAAATATTGTTATACTCAAGATTTTCTACAGAAAATATTGTTCTACACAAGATTTTCTATAGAAAATATTGTTCTACACAAGAAAATATTGTTCTACACAAGATTTTCTATAGAAAATATTGTACTACACAAGATTTTCTCTAGAAAATATTGTTCTACACAAGATTTTCTATAGAAAATATCGTCATACACAAGATCTTCTATAGAAAATATTGTTATACTCAAGATTTTCTACAGAAAATATTTTCTATAGAAAATATTGTTCTACACAAGATTTTCTATAGAAAATGTTGTTCTACATAAGATTTTCTATAGAAAATATTGTTCTACACAAGATTTTCTATAGAAAATATTGTTCTACACAAGATTTTCTACAGAAAATTTTGTCCTACGCAAGATTTTCTATAGAAAAAATCGTCATACACAAGATTTTCTATAGAAAATATTGTTATACTCAAGATTTTGTATAGCAAATATTGTTATACTCAAGATTTTCTACAGAAAATATTGTTCTACACAAGATTTTCTATAGAAAATATTGTTCTACACAAGAAAATATTGTTCTACACAAGAAAATATTGTTCTACACAAGATTTTCTATAGAAAATATCGTCATACACAAGATCTTCTATAGAAAATATTGTTATACTCAAGATTTTCTACAGATAATATTTTCTATAGAAAATATTGTTCTACACAAGATTTTCTATAGAAAATATTGTTCTACACAAGATTTTCTATAGAAAATATCGTCATACACAAGATCTTCTATAGAAAATATTGTTATACTCAAGATTTTCTACAGAAAATATTTTCTATAGAAAATATTGTTCTACACAAGATTTTCTATAGAAAATATTGTTCTACACAAGATTTTCTATAGAAAATATTGTTCTACACAAGATTTTCTATAGAAAATATTGTTCTACACAAGATTTTCTATAGAAAATATTGTTCTACACAAGATTTTCTATAGAAAATATTGTTCTACACAAGATCTTCTATAGAAAATATTGTTATACTCAAGATTTTCTACAGAAAATATTTTCTATAGAAAATATTGTTCTACACAAGATTTTCTATAGAAAATATTGTTCTACACAAGATTTTCTATAGAAAATATCGTCATACACAAGATCTTCTATAGAAAATATTGTTATACTCAAGATTTTCTACAGAAAATATTTTCTATAGAAAATATTGTTCTACACAAGATTTTCTATAGAAAATATTGTTCTACACAAGATTTTCTATAGAAAATATTGTTCTACACAAGATTTTCTATAGAAAATATTGTTCTACACAAGATTTTCTATAGAAAATATTGTTCTACACAAGATTTTCTATAGAAAATATTGTTCTACACAAGATTTTCTATAGAAAATATTGTTCTACACAAGATTTTCTATAGAAAATATATTTCTACACAAGATCTTCTATAGAAAATATTGTTATACTCAAGATTTTCTACAGAAAATATTTTCTATAGAAAATATTGTTCTACACAAGATTTTCTATAGAAAATATTGTTCTACACAAGATTTTCTATAGAAAATATTGTTCTACACAAGATTTTCTATAGAAAATATTGTTCTACACAAGATTTTCTATAGAAAATATTGTTCTACACAAGATTTTCTATAGAAAATATCGTCATACACAAGATCTTCTATAGAAAATATTGTTATACTCAAGATTTTCTACAGAAAATATTTTCTATAGAAAATATTGTTCTACACAAGATTTTCTATAGAAAATATTGTTCTACACAAGATTTTCTATAGAAAATATCGTCATACACAAGATCTTCTATAGAAAATATTGTTATACTTAAGATTTTCTACAGAAAATATTTTCTATAGAAAATATTGTTCTACACAAGATTTTCTATAGAAAATATTGTTCTACACAAGATTTTCTATAGAAAATATTGTTCTACACAAGATTTTCTATAGAAAATATTGTTCTACACAAGATTTTCTATAGAAAATATTGTTCTACACAAGATCTTCTATAGAAAATATTGTTATACTCAAGATTTTCTACAGAAAATATTTTCTATAGAAAATATTGTTCTACACAAGATTTTCTATAGAAAATATTGTTCTACACAAGATTTTCTATAGAAAATATCGTCATACACAAGATCTTCTATAGAAAATATTGTTATACTCAAGATTTTCTACAGAAAATATTTTCTATAGAAAATATTGTTCTACACAAGATTTTCTATAGAAAATATTGTTCTACACAAGATTTTCTATAGAAAATATTGTTCTACACAAGATTTTCTATAGAAAATATTGTTCTACACAAGATTTTCTATAGAAAATATTGTTCTACACAAGATTTTCTATAGAAAATATTGTTCTACACAAGATTTTCTATAGAAAATATTGTTCTACACAAGATCTTCTATAGAAAATATTGTTATACTCAAGATTTTCTACAGAAAATATTTTCTATAGAAAATATTGTTCTACACAAGATTTTCTATAGAAAATATTGTTCTACACAAGATTTTCTATAGAAAATATTGTTCTACACAAGATTTTCTATAGAAAATATTGTTCTACACAAGATTTTCTATAGAAAATATTGTTCTACACAAGATCTTCTATAGAAAATATTGTTATACTCAAGATTTTCTACAGAAAATATTTTCTATAGAAAATATTGTTCTACACAAGATTTTCTATAGAAAATATTGTTCTACACAAGATTTTCTATAGAAAATATTGTTCTACACAAGATTTTCTATAGAAAATATTGTTCTACACAAGATTTTCTATAGAAAATATTGTTCTACACAAGATTTTCTATAGAAAATATTGTTCTACACAAGATTTTCTATAGAAAATATTGTTCTACACAAGATTTTCTATAGACGATGTTGTTCTACACAAGATTTTCTATAGACAATGTTGTTCTACACAAGATTTTCTATAGACAATGTTGTTCTACACAAGATTATCTATAGAAAATGTTGTTCTACACAAGATTATCTATAGAAAATGTATGTATGTATATATATTGTTCTACACAAGATTTTCTATAGAAAATATTGTTCTACACAAGATTTTCTATAGAAAATATTGTTCTACACAAGATTTTCTATAGAAAATATTGTTCTACACAAGATTTTCTATAGAAAATATTGTTCTACACAAGATTTTCTATAGAAAATATTGTTCTACACAAGATCTTCTATAGAAAATATTGTTATACTCAAGATTTTCTACAGAAAATATTTTCTATAGAAAATATTGTTCTACACAAGATTTTCTATAGAAAATATTGTTCTACACAAGATTTTCTATAGAAAATATTGTTCTACACAAGATTTTCTATAGAAAATATTGTTCTACACAAGATTTTCTATAGAAAATATTGTTCTACACAAGATTTTCTATAGAAAATATCGTCATACACAAGATCTTCTATAGAAAATATTGTTATACTCAAGATTTTCTACAGAAAATATTTTCTATAGAAAATATTGTTCTACACAAGATTTTCTATAGAAAATATTGTTCTACACAAGATTTTCTATAGAAAATATCGTCATACACAAGATCTTCTATAGAAAATATTGTTATACTTAAGATTTTCTACAGAAAATATTTTCTATAGAAAATATTGTTCTACACAAGATTTTCTATAGAAAATATTGTTCTACACAAGATTTTCTATAGAAAATATTGTTCTACACAAGATTTTCTATAGAAAATATTGTTCTACACAAGATTTTCTATAGAAAATATTGTTCTACACAAGATCTTCTATAGAAAATATTGTTATACTCAAGATTTTCTACAGAAAATATTTTCTATAGAAAATATTGTTCTACACAAGATTTTCTATAGAAAATATTGTTCTACACAAGATTTTCTATAGAAAATATCGTCATACACAAGATCTTCTATAGAAAATATTGTTATACTCAAGATTTTCTACAGAAAATATTTTCTATAGAAAATATTGTTCTACACAAGATTTTCTATAGAAAATATTGTTCTACACAAGATTTTCTATAGAAAATATTGTTCTACACAAGATTTTCTATAGAAAATATTGTTCTACACAAGATTTTCTATAGAAAATATTGTTCTACACAAGATTTTCTATAGAAAATATTGTTCTACACAAGATTTTCTATAGAAAATATTGTTCTACACAAGATTTTCTATAGAAAATATTGTTCTACACAAGATTTTCTATAGAAAATATTGTTCTACACAAGATCTTCTATAGAAAATATTGTTATACTCAAGATTTTCTACAGAAAATATTTTCTATAGAAAATATTGTTCTACACAAGATTTTCTATAGAAAATATTGTTCTACACAAGATTTTCTATAGAAAATATTGTTCTACACAAGATTTTCTATAGAAAATATTGTTCTACACAAGATTTTCTATAGAAAATATTGTTCTACACAAGATCTTCTATAGAAAATATTGTTATACTCAAGATTTTCTACAGAAAATATTTTCTATAGAAAATATTGTTCTACACAAGATTTTCTATAGAAAATATTGTTCTACACAAGATTTTCTATAGAAAATATTGTTCTACACAAGATTTTCTATAGAAAATATTGTTCTACACAAGATTTTCTATAGAAAATATTGTTCTACACAAGATTTTCTATAGAAAATATTGTTCTACACAAGATTTTCTATAGACGATGTTGTTCTACACAAGATTTTCTATAGACAATGTTGTTCTACACAAGATTTTCTATAGACAATGTTGTTCTACACAAGATTATCTATAGAAAATGTTGTTCTACACAAGATTATCTATAGAAAATGTTGTTCTACACAAGATTTTCTATAGAAAATGTTGTTCTACACAAGATTTTCTATAGAAAATGTTGTTCTACACAAGATTTTCTATAGCAAATGTTGTTCTACACAAGATTTTCTATAGAAAATGTTGTTCTACACAAGATTTTCTATAGAAAATGTTGTTCTACACAAGATTTTCTATAGAAAATGTTGTTCTACACAAGATTTTCTATAGAAAATGTTGTTCTACACAAGATTTTCTATAGAAAATGTTGTTCTACACAAGATTTTCTATAGAAAATGTTGTTCTACACAAGATTTTCTATAGCAAATGTTGTTCTACACAAGATTTTCTATAGAAAATGTTGTTCTACACAAGATTTTCTATAGCAAATGTTGTTCTACACAAGATTTTCTATAGAAAATGTTGTTCTACACAAGATTTTCTATAGAAAATGTTGTTCTACACAAGATTTTCTATAGAAAATGTTGTTCTACACAAGATTTTCTATAGAAAATGTTGTTCTACACAAGATTTTCTATAGAAAATGTTGTTCTACACAAGATTTTCTATAGAAAATGTTGTTCTACACAAGATTTTCTATAGAAAATGTTGTTCTACACAAGATTTTCTATAGAAAATGTTGTTCTACACAAGATTTTCTATAGAAAATGTTGTTCTACACAAGATTTTCTATAGAAAATGTTGTTCTACACACGATTTTCTATAGAAAATGTTGTTCTACACAAGATTTTCTATAGAAAATGTTGTTCTACACAAGATTTTCTATAGAAAATGTTGTTCTACACAAGATTTTCTATAGAAAATGTTGTTCTACACAAGATTTTCTATAGAAAATGTTGTTCTACACAAGATTTTCTATAGAAAATGTTGTTCTACACAAGATTTTCTATAGAAAATGTTGTTCTACACAAGATTTTCTATAGAAAATGTTGTTCTACACAAGATTTTCTATAGAAAATGTTGTTCTACACAAGATTTTCTATAGAAAATGTTGTTCTACACAAGATTTTCTATAGAAAATGTTGTTATACACAAGATTTTCTATAGAAAATATTGTTCTACACAAGATTTTCTATAGAAAATATTGTTCTACACAAGATTTTCTATAGAAAATATTGTTCTACACAAGATTTTCTATAGAAAATATTGTTCTACACAAGATCTTCTATAGAAAATATTGTTATACTCAAGATTTTCTACAGAAAATATTTTCTATAGAAAATATTGTTCTACACAAGATTTTCTATAGAAAATATTGTTCTACACAAGATTTTCTATAGAAAATATTGTTCTACACAAGATTTTCTATAGAAAATATTGTTCTACACAAGATTTTCTATAGAAAATATTGTTCTACACAAGATCTTCTATAGAAAATATTGTTATACTCAAGATTTTCTACAGAAAATATTTTCTATAGAAAATATTGTTCTACACAAGATTTTCTATAGAAAATATTGTTCTACACAAGATTTTCTATAGAAAATATTGTTCTACACAAGATTTTCTATAGAAAATATTGTTCTACACAAGATTTTCTATAGAAAATATTGTTCTACACAAGATTTTCTATAGACGATGTTGTTCTACACAAGATTTTCTATAGAAAATGTTGTTCTACACAAGATTTTCTATAGAAAATGTTGTTCTACACAAGATTTTCTATAGAAAATGTTGTTCTACACAAGATTTTCTATAGAAAATGTTGTTCTACACAAGATTTTCTATAGAAAATGTTGTTCTACACAAGATTTTCTATAGAAAATGTTGTTCTACACAAGATTTTCTATAGAAAATGTTGTTCTACACAAGATTTTCTATAGAAAATGTTGTTCTACACAAGATTTTCTATAGAAAATGTTGTTCTACACAAGATTTTCTATAGAAAATGTTGTTCTACACAAGATTTTCTATAGAAAATGTTGTTCTACACAAGATTTTCTATAGAAAATGTTGTTCTACACAAGATTTTCTATAGAAAATGTTGTTCTACACAAGATTTTCTATAGAAAATGTTGTTCTACACAAGATTTTCTATAGAAAATGTTGTTCTACACAAGATTTTCTATAGAAAATGTTGTTCTACACAAGATTTTCTATAGAAAATGTTGTTCTACACAAGATTTTCTATAGAAAATGTTGTTCTACACAAGATTTTCTATAGAAAATGTTGTTCTACACAAGATTTTCTATAGAAAATGTTGTTCTACACAAGATTTTCTATAGAAAATGTTGTTCTACACAAGATTTTCTATAGAAAATGTTGTTCTACACAAGATTTTCTATAGAAAATGTTGTTCTACACAAGATTTTCTATAGAAAATGTTGTTCTACACAAGATTTTCTATAGAAAATGTTGTTCTACACAAGATTTTCTATAGAAAATGTTGTTCTACACAAGATTTTCTATAGCAAATGTTGTTCTACACAAGATTTTCTATAGAAAATGTTGTTCTACACAAGATTTTCTATAGAAAATGTTGTTCTACACAAGATTTTCTATAGAAAATGTTGTTCTACACAAGATTTTCTATAGAAAATGTTGTTCTACACAAGATTTTCTATAGAAAATGTTGTTCTACACAAGATTTTCTATAGCAAATGTTGTCCTACACAAGATTTTCTATAGAAAATGTTGTTCTACACAAGATTTTCTATAGAAAATATTGTTCTACACAAGATTTTCTATAGAAAATATTGTTCTACACAAGATTTTCTATAGAAAATATTGTTCTACACAAGATTTTCTATAGAAAATATTGTTCTACACAAGATTTTCTATAGAAAATATTGTTCTACACAAGATTTTCTATAGAAAATATTGTTCTACACAAGATCTTCTATAGAAAATATTGTTATACTCAAGATTTTCTACAGAAAATATTTTCTATAGAAAATATTGTTCTACACAAGATTTTCTATAGAAAATATTGTTCTACACAAGATTTTCTATAGAAAATATTGTTCTACACAAGATTTTCTATAGAAAATATTGTTCTACACAAGATTTTCTATAGAAAATATTGTTCTACACAAGATTTTCTATAGAAAATATTGTTCTACACAAGATTTTCTATAGAAAATATTGTTATACTCAAGATTTTCTACAGAAAATGTTGTCCTACACAAGATTTTCTACAGAAAAAATCGTCATATACAAAATTTTCTATAGAAAATATTGTTATACTCAAGATTTTCTATAGCAAATATTGTTATACTCAAGATTTTCTACAGAAAATATTGTTCTACACAAGATTTTCTATAGAAAATATTGTTCTACACAAGAAAATATTGTTCTACACAAGATTTTCTATAGAAAATATTGTACTACACAAGATTTTCTCTAGAAAATATTGTTCTACACAAGATTTTCTATAGAAAATATCGTCATACACAAGATCTTCTATAGAAAATATTGTTATACTCAAGATTTTCTACAGAAAATATTTTCTATAGAAAATATTGTTCTACACAAGATTTTCTATAGAAAATGTTGTTCTACATAAGATTTTCTATAGAAAATATTGTTCTACACAAGATTTTCTATAGAAAATATTGTTCTACACAAGATTTTCTACAGAAAATTTTGTCCTACGCAAGATTTTCTATAGAAAAAATCGTCATACACAAGATTTTCTATAGAAAATATTGTTATACTCAAGATTTTGTATAGCAAATATTGTTATACTCAAGATTTTCTACAGAAAATATTGTTCTACACAAGATTTTCTATAGAAAATATTGTTCTACACAAGAAAATATTGTTCTACACAAGAAAATATTGTTCTACACAAGATTTTCTATAGAAAATATCGTCATACACAAGATCTTCTATAGAAAATATTGTTATACTCAAGATTTTCTACAGATAATATTTTCTATAGAAAATATTGTTCTACACAAGATTTTCTATAGAAAATATTGTTCTACACAAGATTTTCTATAGAAAATATCGTCATACACAAGATCTTCTATAGAAAATATTGTTATACTCAAGATTTTCTACAGAAAATATTTTCTATAGAAAATATTGTTCTACACAAGATTTTCTATAGAAAATATTGTTCTACACAAGATTTTCTATAGAAAATATTGTTCTACACAAGATTTTCTATAGAAAATATTGTTCTACACAAGATTTTCTATAGAAAATATTGTTCTACACAAGATTTTCTATAGAAAATATTGTTCTACACAAGATTTTCTATAGAAAATATTGTTCTACACAAGATCTTCTATAGAAAATATTGTTATACTCAAGATTTTCTACAGAAAATATTTTCTATAGAAAATATTGTTCTACACAAGATTTTCTATAGAAAATATTGTTCTACACAAGATTTTCTATAGAAAATATCGTCATACACAAGATCTTCTATAGAAAATATTGTTATACTCAAGATTTTCTACAGAAAATATTTTCTATAGAAAATATTGTTCTACACAAGATTTTCTATAGAAAATATTGTTCTACACAAGATTTTCTATAGAAAATATTGTTCTACACAAGATTTTCTATAGAAAATATTGTTCTACACAAGATTTTCTATAGAAAATATTGTTCTACACAAGATTTTCTATAGAAAATATTGTTCTACACAAGATTTTCTATAGAAAATATTGTTCTACACAAGATTTTCTATAGAAAATATTGTTCTACACAAGATCTTCTATAGAAAATATTGTTATACTCAAGATTTTCTACAGAAAATATTTTCTATAGAAAATATTGTTCTACACAAGATTTTCTATAGAAAATATTGTTCTACACAAGATTTTCTATAGAAAATATTGTTCTACACAAGATTTTCTATAGAAAATATTGTTCTACACAAGATTTTCTATAGAAAATATTGTTCTACACAAGATTTTCTATAGAAAATATTGTTCTACACAAGATTTTCTATAGAAAATATCGTCATACACAAGATCTTCTATAGAAAATATTGTTATACTCAAGATTTTCTACAGAAAATATTTTCTATAGAAAATATTGTTCTACACAAGATTTTCTATAGAAAATATTGTTCTACACAAGATTTTCTATAGAAAATATCGTCATACACAAGATCTTCTATAGAAAATATTGTTATACTCAAGATTTTCTACAGAAAATATTTTCTATAGAAAATATTGTTCTACACAAGATTTTCTATAGAAAATATTGTTCTACACAAGATTTTCTATAGAAAATATTGTTCTACACAAGATTTTCTATAGAAAATATTGTTCTACACAAGATTTTCTATAGAAAATATTGTTCTACACAAGATCTTCTATAGAAAATATTGTTATACTCAAGATTTTCTACAGAAAATATTTTCTATAGAAAATATTGTTCTACACAAGATTTTCTATAGAAAATATTGTTCTACACAAGATTTTCTATAGAAAATATCGTCATACACAAGATCTTCTATAGAAAATATTGTTATACTCAAGATTTTCTACAGAAAATATTTTCTATAGAAAATATTGTTCTACACAAGATTTTCTATAGAAAATATTGTTCTACACAAGATTTTCTATAGAAAATATTGTTCTACACAAGATTTTCTATAGAAAATATTGTTCTACACAAGATTTTCTATAGAAAATATTGTTCTACACAAGATTTTCTATAGAAAATATTGTTCTACACAAGATTTTCTATAGAAAATATTGTTCTACACAAGATTTTCTATAGAAAATATTGTTCTACACAAGATCTTCTATAGAAAATATTGTTATACTCAAGATTTTCTACAGAAAATATTTTCTATAGAAAATATTGTTCTACACAAGATTTTCTATAGAAAATATTGTTCTACACAAGATTTTCTATAGAAAATATTG
Organism: Calliphora vicina; assembly: GCF_958450345.1. NCBI lineage: Eukaryota > Metazoa > Arthropoda > Insecta > Diptera > Calliphoridae > Calliphora > Calliphora vicina. The sequence goes on from NC_088783.1 coordinate 90,110,029, forward strand.
TTCTACACAAGATTTTCTATAGAAAATATTGTTCTACACAAGATTTTCTATAGAAAATATTGTTCTACACAAGATCTTCTATAGAAAATATTGTTATACTCAAGATTTTCTACAGAAAATATTTTCTATAGAAAATATTGTTCTACACAAGATTTTCTATAGAAAATATTGTTCTACACAAGATTTTCTATAGAAAATATTGTTCTACACAAGATTTTCTATAGAAAATATTGTTCTACACAAGATTTTCTATAGAAAATATTGTTCTACACAAGATTTTCTATAGAAAATATTGTTCTACACAAGATTTTCTATAGAAAATATTGTTCTACACAAGATTTTCTATAGAAAATATTGTTCTACACAAGATTTTCTATAGACGATGTTGTTCTACACAAGATTTTCTATAGACAATGTTGTTCTACACAAGATTTTCTATAGACAATGTTGTTCTACACAAGATTATCTATAGAAAATGTTGTTCTACACAAGATTATCTATAGAAAATGTTGTTCTACACAAGATTTTCTATAGAAAATGTTGTTCTACACAAGATTTTCTATAGAAAATGTTGTTCTACACAAGATTTTCTATAGCAAATGTTGTTCTACACAAGATTTTCTATAGAAAATGTTGTTCTACACAAGATTTTCTATAGAAAATGTTGTTCTACACAAGATTTTCTATAGAAAATGTTGTTCTACACAAGATTTTCTATAGAAAATGTTGTTCTACACAAGATTTTCTATAGAAAATGTTGTTCTACACAAGATTTTCTATAGAAAATGTTGTTCTACACAAGATTTTCTATAGAAAATGTTGTTCTACACAAGATTTTCTATAGCAAATGTTGTTCTACACAAGATTTTCTATAGAAAATGTTGTTCTACACAAGATTTTCTATAGAAAATGTTGTTCTACACAAGATTTTCTATAGAAAATGTTGTTCTACACAAGATTTTCTATAGAAAATGTTGTTCTACACAAGATTTTCTATAGAAAATGTTGTTCTACACAAGATTTTCTATAGAAAATGTTGTTCTACACAAGATTTTCTATAGAAAATGTTGTTCTACACAAGATTTTCTATAGAAAATGTTGTTCTACACAAGATTTTCTATAGAAAATGTTGTTCTACACAAGATTTTCTATAGAAAATGTTGTTCTACACAAGATTTTCTATAGAAAATGTTGTTCTACACAAGATTTTCTATAGAAAATGTTGTTCTACACACGATTTTCTATAGAAAATGTTGTTCTACACAAGATTTTCTATAGAAAATGTTGTTCTACACAAGATTTTCTATAGAAAATGTTGTTCTACACAAGATTTTCTATAGAAAATGTTGTTCTACACAAGATTTTCTATAGAAAATGTTGTTCTACACAAGATTTTCTATAGAAAATGTTGTTCTACACAAGATTTTCTATAGAAAATGTTGTTCTACACAAGATTTTCTATAGAAAATGTTGTTCTACACAAGATTTTCTATAGAAAATGTTGTTCTACACAAGATTTTCTATAGAAAATGTTGTTCTACACAAGATTTTCTATAGAAAATGTTGTTCTACACAAGATTTTCTATAGAAAATGTTGTTCTACACAAGATTTTCTATAGAAAATGTTGTTATACACAAGATTTTCTATAGAAAATATTGTTCTACACAAGATTTTCTATAGAAAATATTGTTCTACACAAGATTTTCTATAGAAAATATTGTTCTACACAAGATTTTCTATAGAAAATATTGTTCTACACAAGATCTTCTATAGAAAATATTGTTATACTCAAGATTTTCTACAGAAAATATTTTCTATAGAAAATATTGTTCTACACAAGATTTTCTATAGAAAATATTGTTCTACACAAGATTTTCTATAGAAAATATTGTTCTACACAAGATTTTCTATAGAAAATATTGTTCTACACAAGATTTTCTATAGAAAATATTGTTCTACACAAGATCTTCTATAGAAAATATTGTTATACTCAAGATTTTCTACAGAAAATATTTTCTATAGAAAATATTGTTCTACACAAGATTTTCTATAGAAAATATTGTTCTACACAAGATTTTCTATAGAAAATATTGTTCTACACAAGATTTTCTATAGAAAATATTGTTCTACACAAGATTTTCTATAGAAAATATTGTTCTACACAAGATTTTCTATAGAAAATATTGTTCTACACAAGATTTTCTATAGACGATGTTGTTCTACACAAGATTTTCTATAGAAAATGTTGTTCTACACAAGATTTTCTATAGAAAATGTTGTTCTACACAAGATTTTCTATAGAAAATGTTGTTCTACACAAGATTTTCTATAGAAAATGTTGTTCTACACAAGATTTTCTATAGAAAATGTTGTTCTACACAAGATTTTCTATAGAAAATGTTGTTCTACACAAGATTTTCTATAGAAAATGTTGTTCTACACAAGATTTTCTATAGAAAATGTTGTTCTACACAAGATTTTCTATAGAAAATGTTGTTCTACACAAGATTTTCTATAGAAAATGTTGTTCTACACAAGATTTTCTATAGAAAATGTTGTTCTACACAAGATTTTCTATAGAAAATGTTGTTCTACACAAGATTTTCTATAGAAAATGTTGTTCTACACAAGATTTTCTATAGAAAATGTTGTTCTACACAAGATTTTCTATAGAAAATGTTGTTCTACACAAGATTTTCTATAGAAAATGTTGTTCTACACAAGATTTTCTATAGAAAATGTTGTTCTACACAAGATTTTCTATAGAAAATGTTGTTCTACACAAGATTTTCTATAGAAAATGTTGTTCTACACAAGATTTTCTATAGAAAATGTTGTTCTACACAAGATTTTCTATAGAAAATGTTGTTCTACACAAGATTTTCTATAGAAAATGTTGTTCTACACAAGATTTTCTATAGAATATGTTGTTCTACACAAGATTTTCTATAGAAAATGTTGTTCTACACAAGATTTTCTATAGAAAATGTTGTTCTACACAAGATTTTCTATAGAAAATGTTGTTCTACACAAGATTTTCTATAGAAAATGTTGTTCTACACAAGATTTTCTATAGAAAATGTTGTTCTACACAAGATTTTCTATAGAAAATGTTGTTCTGCACAAGATTTTCTATAGAAAATGTTGTTCTGCACAAGATTTTCTATAGAAAATGTTGTTCTACACAAGATTTTCTATAGAAAATGTTGTTCTACACAAGATTTTCTATAGAAAATGTTGTTCTACACAAGATTTTCTATAGAAAATGTTGTTCTACACAAGATTTTCTATAGAAAATGTTGTTCTACACAAGATTTTCTATAGAAAATGTTGTTCTACACAAGATTTTCTACAGAAAATATTGTTATAGACAAGATTTTCTACAGAAAATGTTGTTCTACACAAGATTTTGACCTATATCTGTATTATGGATATCTAATGATAGATATTTCAAAGACCTTTGCAACGACGTATATAAGACCATAGTAAGTTAGACCTACAATCGAAAAAATATTTTTTAACCCAAATTTTTTTTTCACTAAATTTTAAAAAAAATTAAAAAACAATTTCGAGAAAAAATTCCAAAAAATTGGAAAAATAAAATTGAATTTGTGTTTACCTAAAAATATTTAAAATTTTTATTTTAAAGTATAATTTGGTGAAGGGTATTTAAGATTCGGCACAGCCGAATTTAGCTCTCTTACTTGTTAGTAGAAATTTTGTTGATCATATATAAGTTGTAAAAGTCAGGTAAAAAATTTATATTTTGCCAATTGATAACTAACATTATGTAAATGGGAAAACCCCCAAAAAATTTCAACAATATTCATTTTGGTTTAGTTAATGTTACATTTTTATTTTGGATCACAATTATCAGATCATCAAAACATTTTTCCTTTTTCAATTTTATTATTCCTGCAATTTATTTTGTGGTAAAAGAATACGTGTTATACATTTTCCAATTAGAATTAGTAATAATTTAGTCCTTATAGTTATTGAATGTTCTGCTTAACAAATATTGTCTAATCATTTGGTTAGCATCGGAATAATATTTTTTCCCCAAAAATATTAGTTTAAATAAAATACAATTTGATTTTTTTAAATTTTAATCAATTATTTTACTCATAAATCTCTAATTGTCAAAAGACTGTGTGTTTTTACAACTAACAACAGAAATAATTGATTTAATTCGACCTAGTTCATTTCAGTGAGCTGAGCTGAAAAGAGCGGTCACTTCACTGAGCTAATAAACCCATCTCTATTTATGAGAGCTTAACTATTTTCAGATACGGCAATCGTATGGGTGCTAGGAGAAATAATAGACCGATTCTAACCAAATTCAATAGGCTTCGAGGCAATAAAATAATTATCTTTCAAATTGCGACCTGTAGTTTGATTATAAGGTTTACATGGACGGATGGACATAGTTAAATCGACTCAGAAAGAGATCCTGAGCTGATTGGTATACTTTAATATTTTGGCACTCCCGACTATGGTGATGTAGGTTATAAATATAAAATGTTTAATTTTTATCCTTGAAAATGGCAAATGGAAAAGAGATTCATATTCCAATTCGGAATATGGTAGTAAATCGCCGAAAGGAATATAAATCTAAGGGAGAAATTGCTAAGACAACAAAATAAAGTCGGCTACTGTACAGACGATCTTAAAAAAACGAAAAGGGAAAAAACTCCCTTGGAATTTTTTTTTCATAATTGGGCTGTATTCTCATTTTCTAATTTCTTTACAATATGGTAACATAGAACCGAGACGCAATTGTCAAAAACATAACTCTTGCCATAACAAAATACATGTTTGTCAATATATATTGTTGTTGTATAAAAGTATGATTTATTTTTGTTTGACAAAATAGGTTCTCGCCTCTATGTATTTTTCTCTTTGTTCTTTACTGTGTTGGAAATTGTATTTATAACAACCATTTTTTGGATGAATTTGTCCACTTAATTGCGACAAACGTATCTACCTATTTTTGAACTGGATTATTTTTAGGTGATTTTCTTTGGAACTAATATAATGTATGATATGGAATTGATTTACTTTAGAACTGGCATTTTATGGATGAGAAAGCAAATTAAAATTACAATACTCCAAAGTATACTTGCTAAACAAATGTCACATATTTCATCTACTTACTTCCCATCTATTTTTCGCAGATTCAATAATATAAAATCCACTGTTTCTTTTTGAGAAACAACCTTTTTTATCTCAACTTCTGCAAATTTACGTCCATCGCCCATTGATAATTCGGCAGGTATTTGAATATCTTTCATAGCTAGAAAAATCTGTTCCATTTGAAAAAAGTCTCGGGGCACAGAAATAGGTGAAATGTCGACAATTATTCCGTCACTAACATATTCTGGCTGTAAAGTAGTGTTAAAATAGAAAGACCAAAATTAAGCAGACATACATATGTACGTACGTATTTTAAAGCTAAAAACATCATTGTTCTTCCTCCCATGCTGTGTCCCATTACTGATGCTTTTGGAATGCCCATTTGTTTCATAAGTTCAATAACATCTACAGCCATGTGCATAGAACTGTGCTCATCCGTATGTGGCGACTGTCCATGATTCCTTGCGTCTAAAGTAATTATCTAAAATGGAAAATTATAAATAAATATATTTACATAAGTCGTAAGACAGCCTACCTTTCGGTTTGTTTTTGATTCTAAAGAACGACTAACTGCCCTCCAGTTCTGTTTTGAGCCAAAAAGTCCATGCATTATCATTAATGGAGGTTTCGTGTTATCCGTATTTTTGTTTTCAAATATATTACATGCCATTTCAATTGGCCGTGCATCATAGGAATAAGCACGTCCATATTTACTAAACCGAATAAATTTTGCAAAATTTAAAAACATCTCTCGATCTTCCTTTGAAATGTAAATTCCATAATGTTGCCATACTTACGATTAATACGCTGTCATGAGCATAACTACCAGATTTGACGATTTATCGTAATTTTTACCCTATGTCTCCACGTAGCAATTTTTATTGCTAAGATCAAGCAATAACGTTGGCAGAGCAACAGCAGAGTGTTTGCTGATTGCTTTAGGTGGAGAAAACGTTCGTCACAAATACAAAATTTTCAAAGCGAGAAGTTCTATGAAAAACTGTGGTTTATTTTACGTTAAATGATTTTTTTCACTAATTTCTTTGTTTTTTTGTTTGTTTTGGTTCTTAAGTAAATTAAATATGGATGAATTAATCGCATCGAATCATAGAAAGAAGAAATTTTACATTAATGACAACTGAACTGACAGCTTATTGCTCAGCAATAATTGCTCAGACAATCAGCAGAGCAATCATTGCGCAATGGATTGGCAATTTGCGGTCTACACTCGCAAATTTCATAGACGCAATCAAATTTGACAATTGCAACAATAAATATTGCTACGTGGAGACCTAGGGTTATGACTTTATACCATGTTCACACGACGGCATTATTCGTCATGGACGCTCTCATTCGTCATTCAACCCCCAATTACGAACTGAATTACATGATTCGCCATACAAAATTTCAAGTGCGAATTACCTTGTTCGTACTAGGGTTCTATAAGTCGATTGTTCGATTCTTCGAACAATCGACTATTTCCGGAAAAAAGTCGAAATCGACTTTTTGGTCGGAAAAAAGTCGAACAATAGATTATGTTATCTCAAAAGTCGAATAGTCGATAAAAGTCGAAAATAGTCGATAAAAGTCGAAAAAAAAGTCGAATAGTCGATAAAAGTCGATAAAAGTCTAAAAAAGTCGACTTTTTAGAATGTTAAAAAAAATATTTCATTGCAACATTATACTAAACTATTGCAATTTGGTACACTTGCATTTTTTGTAGTGTATTCTAATATAAATAATAAATAAATGTTTATAAATTAAAACTTTTTTTTTTCTACACAACATTCTTCTACCTATTTTCGCCTTGATCAATTTCATTTTTATTGCTAAACATTACAAAAGGCGCATCAATAAATGTAGAAACTATGTATTTGTTACAAGAAATGGTAAAAAGTTGAAAAGTCGAAAATAGTCTAAAAAAGTCGAAGTCGAAAAAAGTCGATTTAACTAAAAAGTCGAAAGTTCGAAAAGCCGACTTTTATAAATTACCAAAAGTCGGAAGTTCGAAAAGTCGACTTTTTAAAAAACGGAAAAAGTCGAAAAGTCGACTTTTTGTTTCAGCTATAGAACCCTAGTTCGTACGTAATTCAGTTTGAATTACCTTATGAATTACGAACGAATGACTGTCATCTCTAATTTTTATCGATTATTTGTGTATCAAAATCAGCTGTCCAAACAAAAATGTCAAAACAAAACAAAATAAAGAAAAAGATTTTTGTATTAAATAAATTAAAAGAAATAAAAAGTCTGCTTGAAGTTAAATTCATTTGTAGAAGTAGCAGCTCTGCCATTCTTTCAGCCCACACCTCTAATAAAGCCCGCTCGCTGCCCTGGTCCCACTTGCTTGCACTTTTTCTTTTTTCTAATGAAAATAATAATTAAATTATATTTGTTTAATTAATAATGCTACAATTTTATGTTTTTACTTACCTTTTTTATCCATTGCCAAATTACAAATTTAAAATTCGCACCAAACAAACAAAATAAACAAAACATGTAAACAGAAGAAATAAATAAATGTCAAACTGAATTACGAATGTTGTCGTGTAAACAGGTTGATTCGCAATCGTAATTCAAAACGCGAATTAAGCATTAAACACATTCTAGACAGCAGACTACCAACTTCAATCTGTCAAAAATAAAATGCACACGTTTATATGGAGACGATTATTTTAACGACAGCACAGCTACACGGCCACAGGACTACTCATGCCGATGTAGCCGAATTAGGCTAATTTCTATTTTTGTCAGCTACAAAACAGAAATAGTGTTGCTAATATAATAAACAAATGTAAATCAAATTAGTGCTTAAAAAAAATATATTTTTTTACTTAATTAAGAGAAGTTTCTGATAACCATATTGAAATAAATTAATAACAGGTACATAATTAATTATAACCATATATATTTTTACTCAAAATAATTGTTTCAATCTTAATTATTTTGGAATTTTGTACGATCATTTTTTATTAAAGTGGCAACACTGAATTATAAATCAGCTGTTTACTTTGTAGCTGTCGTCTTTAAAATAATTCAGTAGCTGCCACACGACTACAACTGTAACCAGCAGAATTTGTGTTCGTGTAGTCGTGTAGCCTGCTGTCTTGAATGTGTTTAATGCATTAAGTAATTCAGACTGCCGTGGAAACATGGCATTACTTTCAAAAATAGCAAAGTAGCGATTTGATTTCTTTCTCAAAAATTACGATTTTTTGCATTATGAAAATATGGCATTATTTTATGAAATATACAACACTACGTCTCCACGTAGCAATATTTATTGCCGCAGTTGTATTTGTATTTAGCTATTAAATTGCACTAAAACAGAAATACATATTAGCCCTAATTTTATAACTAACGTCACCAAAGTGATATTTATGTGGAAAGCAAAAACAAAATTTCAAAAATTTTAAAAATTTGTTTTTGTTTTATATACAAAATGTTCAAATAAAAAAAGTATCCTTTAAATAAAGCGGATACTTGTGATTACAACTAAAAGCAGTTTAAAATTGTAAGACCCTTTCACACTAGGCAATTTAGTTGCGCAAGTCTCTTGCCCAACAACAAAACAGCATGCAAAATTTTCTTCTCATTAACTCGACATTACCGACATTAGCATCTACAACCACAAGAGACTTGCTCAACTAAATTTCCTAGTGTGAAAGGGGTCTATTTATTTATTCAAATTTATACAACAACTTACAAAAATAAATTTGAAAACAAAATATGTAAACAACAACAATATAATGGAAAGTGGGATGTTTTATTGACCTTAAACATTTTTAATAGTTCTTGATAAAAATAATCAATGTTTGGATACGTTGCATTTTGATATTTTTTTAAAATTTTTTTTGAATATTAGACTACAATATTTTTATTACATAAAAGTTTCATTGCATTTTAAAAGAAAGTCTGCTGTGATTTTCGGAAGTGGACCTTATATGGGAACTATGACTAATTATGGACCGATCGTCACAAAATTTGGTGGTGCGAGTTTGACTTACATAAAACATATTTGTGTTGAATTTGGTTTGGATATCTATATAACTAAGATATTTATGAGACAATAACTATTTTCAGATAGGGCAATCATATGAAGGCTAGGAGAAATGATGAACCGATTCCAACCAAATTCAATAAGCTTCGTCCTTGGGGCAATATAAAAGCTTGTATCGAATTTTTTCAACCGTCTAGTTTTCGTCGGGACAGACTAGTTTTACAGTCGAATGTCCCGTGTCCCGGCGATACTCTGAACGGGACGCCATTTGTCCCGTTTTGAAAAAAACATAACTTTTTCATTAATTACCACAAAAAATATAAAAAATCATAAATTGGAAATACCAATATACAAGGATACTTTATTTTCTGAAATATAATATTTTCTAAAAACTGAATATTAACAATATATTTAGTACATTAACTTCTATGAGTTCCGAAAAAACTCACTCAATTAACTCATCAGTAATCATTTTTTAACATTCATGAAAAATAAATGGCACGATACTCGCTCTAGGATGCTTGTACCATTAGTTAAAGCTGAGTTGTTGGTCCATTGAAATGGACTGAGTTTGTTGAATTCAAATAATCAAATAATAATAAAAAAGCTGATAAAAGCGATTAAAAATATAAATTTTAAATTAAGGACTGAAATAATTAAACTTTATTAAATACTAGCATAACCCGTTGCGCTTCGTTACCTCAACGTAGTAGAATAAAAAAATGTGAAATATTTTATAAACTATTTTTTTAATGAGGTAAAACAAATTAGGTAAAATTATAAAAAACAAATTTTCAGACAAAGTTTGAAGAATCTCGTAATTTTATTTACACAGATATTCAAAACTGACTATGTACTTTGTATGGAAGGTTCCATACCCACTGTTCTGATCCAGACAATTTGATTCATACAAAGTTTAATTTGTACATTACAATTATAGTACTCCAGATATTCGAAATTAACTATTTACTTTGTATGGGAGGTGCCACGCCCACTAATCCAATCCCGACCATTTTCAGCCCAACTATGTAAAATGATAAGAGAGCTATTGGACAATGTTTAAGGAATCTCGCAAGTCTAACCATTTTTGGTTAGACTTCATACACAGATAAGACATTGGCTCGTATAAAGTTCGAAGACTTTCACAGTGATAGTGCTCCAGATTTTACACAATTAAAATTAATCACCCTAACTATGAAAGAAATTTTAAAGTTAATTTTTGTTAAGGTCGACTTTATTTTAAAATAGAACTTTTGTTTTTATTTGAAAAAAGCTTCAAAACTTTTTCAACATATTGTTACGAAATTGTACTTGAATTCAAATATAACGATTTTAACGGCTGATTTAAAAGTAGCATAATGCTTTCAAATAACAGTGCTGTAAAACTGTAACATATCTGTGGGTATTGTTGAGTGGAAGCTTTCAGTTGATTTGATCGTAAGTTGGCAACGCTGTATTCGATTTCGAATACTCAGTTAAAGAACATTGTAGAAAGTATACCACAGATGGCGTATGTATTAGAAACCTCTAGACAGTTAAAGAGCTTTCTAGATGGTAATGCAGTGTTATAAATAGTGGCAGAGGTTGCAGTCGTGAATAAGTTTATCAGAGGCGCTTTTCGAATAAACATAATCTAAGTGCCTTAAAGTGTGTTGTGTTTTTCAAGTAAATTCGTGTACATTATAAATTGTGTCTGTAATTCTGAGAATTTATAAACGTGTATAAAAAACATTGAGTGGTTATTTAATTCTGTTGTTGTTGTACATTTTAAAGAAATAAAGAGTTGTTACAATTTTCAAACCACTAAACGGCTTTTATTTGCAATCAAAAGTATCCGGTTTATTTAAAGGAAATAAACCAACGTTTTGAAATGGTTAAAACGTAACAATATACATTCAAATAATTGAAAATATTTTTCAATGAATGTAAATAAAAAAAGGAAATTTCCAAAAATTAAAAAAAACAAAGTGTACATAAAAGTTCAAAATAAAAAGCTTTTTTTTAAATAATACGAAATTGTTATTGTTGATTTTAATAAATAAAATAGTATCTATAATAATTATAAACGAATTTGTTTGAATTTTTCTCTGATCATTTCGTGGTGTCCCGTTTTGGAAATTTTAAAAGGTGGCAAGTCTAATCAGCACACTTAACCCACTATACCAGTCATGCCCAAGCCCTATACAATTGGTACTCTTTTGTTTTTGTAATTGTTCTTAGCTATAGGCTGTGTGTTTTGTATACTTACTAGAGCACTCAGCACTAGCAAAACAAAAGTTAACTTTGGCTTATTATTTTTTTTGTCGTTCTTCACTGAATACACGCATGTTGAAAGCAACAACTCTTTCGTATGCTTTGCTGGTAAACATTGACGACTGCGATCAGCGTTGCCGCTATGGTCCAATTGGACCAAAATTGGTAGTTTCAAGTTAACAAATTGACTTTTGGTAGTTTGGTTGGTTTGTTCCGATATTTGTCGTATTTTGGTAGGCTACGATATTTCTGAATACATAAGTATTTTTAAGAACAAAATAATTAAAATAATAACGAAAAAATTACTTATGTTAAGCCAAAATAATAAAACTACATATTTGCAAAATATGAATATAGCATTTTCTTAAATATTTAGTTTAGTCAGGTAAATGTGTATTTATTTAGTAGTGTTGAGTTCAAAAAATGCCAAAGGGCTCTCAAACCATTTATTTTCTAATAATATGTGTTAAACTCTGCTTCAATATTTCAGTTTCATCTGACACTTCAAATGTCCAATTATGGAAATTAGGACGCGTAATTTATTTCTATATGAAACTTATTTGTGTTGAATTTTTTCGGGATACCAACACTTTTAGGAATTTTATGCCCGTTTAAGTAATTTTCGGAAGAGGGCCTTATATGGGAGCTATGGTCAATTATGAATTGAATTTTTAGGTGTAATTTATTTGTAAAAATTAAAAACTGAACGTTTTTAACATATTTATGATTGTAGTAGCAACCGAATTTGTTGCCAATCGAATGATTCGGTTGCACATATAGAACTTTTTGGTTCTTTCAACAGAAAGTCAGTTAATAAAGAAGAAATTCTGTTGAAATAACCAAATTTTTGTTACTCCTTCAAAAATTTTTTACCCACAACTGTAAAATTCGGTTACTAAGGTAGAATCATTTGATTGGCAACAAATTCGGTTGCCATCACGAATTTGGTTTCTCTGCGTGGGTAATTTTATAGCAGCAATAATATAATTTTAAGTTAACTATTAATTTTGAAGCGAATCCATATAGCATTTCTCAAATATTAAAAACTGAACGTTTTTAACATATTTATGATTGTAGTAGCAACCGAATTTGTTGCCAATCGAATGATTCGGTTGCACATATAGAACTTTTTGGTTCTTTCAACAGAAAGTCAGTTAATAAAGAAGAAATTCTGTTGAAATAACCAAATTTTTGTTACTCCTTCAAAAATTTTTTACCCACAACTGTAAAATTCGGTTACTAAGGAAGAATCATTTGATTGGCAACAAATTCGGTTGCCATCACGAATTTGGTTTCTCTGCGTGGGTAATTTTATAGCAGCAATAATATAATTTTAAGTTAACTATTAATTTTGAAGCGAATCCATATAGCATTTCTCAAATATTATAAATTTGGTAGGTTTTGGTAGTTTTTAATTAGAAATTTGGTAGGAAAAATATTTTATGAGTGGCAACGCTGTCCCTTAGGACTCTTAGCTCAGTTTATAATAAAATCCAAAATCATCATGCAAGAATTGTAGATTCTCAAAATTGGCTGGGACGAATCTATCCCTCAAGAACTACACTAGGCTTGGGAGTATTTTGTCTCGGATCTAAAACCTTAAATTCCCTTGAAATTCCTCGTTTTTGTCTCTCTGCTGAATCTCAATCAGTTCAACTTCATGGCTTTTGTAACTCATCAATTCGCGAGTGTTTCTACTTTCGTGTTAAAACTTATTCAGGAAATGTCTCTGTTAGTCTTTTTACCACCAAATCTAGAGTTGCCCCGACGAAAAAAAATCATTGCCAAAGCTTGAACTTTGTGGCGCACAACTTTTGGCTCAATTATATCTACTCTAAATTTCGTCCACTGTTACGTGCGCCTTCTACACATCAGCAACTACCACGCAGGACTCAAGGTTTTAATTTCGTTAATCCGCCAGAGATTTTGGATCATCAATTCAAGAAACCTATGTCGTCGCATCGTTAATTCGTGCCCACAATGCATTCGTTATCGCCCAAGGTTGCTTCAACAAATGATGGGAAATTTGCCCGTAGAACGATTCAACCCTTCAAGACATACATTGCTGTTTTGGTTTGTCTCGCAACTAAAGCAGTCCATCTAGAAGTTGTATCAGACTTATCAACAGATGCCTTTATTGCTGCCCTAAAAAGGATGATTGGACGAAGAGGTCTACCCACAGATATATTCTGTGACAATGCCACCAAATTTGTCGTTCCTTTTTGATCCGAAAAATTCAAATTTTATAATTAATTATTACTCGAACCAATTCATTAATTTTCGATTTATTCCCCCTAGGGCACAACATTGTAGGATGCGGCCGTCAAATCGGCCAAAGGTCACCTAACCAGGACAACCTAAACAAAATTTGTATTAGATTTTCAAAAAATACGAATGATTTTTTTGATTTATGGTCGGTATTTAAAATTAGTTTTAAACAATTCAAAAACTTTTTATTTTCATATGTATGTATTTTTAATTACATGTATTTATAAATACAAATAAAGCAAACAAAAATGTCAACAAAATATAAAATAAAAATAAAGTTTGCTGAAAAATATCAATCAACAAAGAAATAAAATATTTGTAATACTATCGTATTAACAAGAAATGTTTTTTCGAAACGATATCTTGAAATATCGAATGATTTCAATAATATTTTAAATTTGAAAAGTGTTAATACTCAGTATTGTGGTCTATAAATACCTTTATATGTATCTAATTATAACTAATTTCTATTTTTACAAATAAATACAGTTACCTATAATAAACTTGCTTATCATGCTCTATTGTCGTTTTTAATTAAATTTTTGAAAAATTCAACATGAAACCGGAGGCAGAAAATTATTTGCGATTGCAGCCAAACTTAGTGGCATGAAAATATTTATAATTTGGCACATTTTTGTCACCGTGTCCATAAAATAAACAAAATTTTTCTTCATACACGGGTGACCCACCCTTATGTATATTTGGGATATAACTATTGACATTTTTTGCAAATATGGAAAATTGGCATAGCATGTCGAATAGTGCGTTAAAAACTATGAAAATACCCTGTATTATTTTTTCGCGGTTGTTGAAAAAGTTCACGCACCAAACGCAATTAAGTTTTTCATTAAATATTTTCAATTATTTTGAAATACATACAATAATATATTTTATTTTAATAATAACTGTGGACATACTTCAAAAGACAATTTTTAGGGAAGTATACCTCACACTTGCAAAAAAGAAATGAAATTATTTATTATTGGTTTATTTTAGAAATTGGTGTTGGTGCGTGATGTTTTTGATTCCAAATGACCTAAAAAAATGATTTTCATTACTTATATAACATTGGCCATCACATTATTTCCCTAATGTACATATCGTCCCCATAATAAAGCAATAGTATATAATTTTTTTTGCCTTTTCGAAATAATTGAGTTTAAAATTTTTGTGTTAGTAGACATCTAGAACAAAAGTAATACAGTGCACTCATGATAATATGAACTAATTAAAACCAGACCCGTTCACTTTTTCAAGATTGTTCATATTTGCGAATGGCATCTAATTCCCATCTACAGCTAGGGAAGTCCAAAAATTATTAAGCAGTTGAATTAGAATTTAGCTACTACACTGTTGATTTAGATTTCAACTCTATGTTGATAGATAAAATACGTTAAAAAACACAAAAATAAGCTGTTCATATTTTAAAAAGCTTTAAAATATGAACAGCTTAGTTCACTAAGTTCATATTATAGAGTACCCTATGGAAACTAATGGTGTATATGCTTATACACTATTGTTTTATTGATTCTTTCTTTAATATAAAAACAAGTTCAATATGTAGTACAAATAATAATACAACAACAGTGTAGCCCTTATTTACATGTTCAATTGTTAGGCTTCAGAACTTTTAAATAAGAAAAACATTGCCGTAATTGAGTTCAAAGAAGAATCATCTCCCCTTTTATTTTGTCGGTACCACGCACAGTGTCAGATTTTTCCATTTTAGGGGACTAAAATCTGTATTTTGAAAACTATTAAATGTAAAACTACGAATTTTTGGACAAGTTATTATCATGAAAATACACATCTTTTTTGAAAAATTGGGCGAAATCGGACAACTGGAACGACCACCGTCAGTTCCGTAGATTGCTCCAAAAAATTAAAATTGCGAATTTTTACCGTCCCCCCTCTAGAATTGTTCTATGTATTGTAGAAACACGTTGTGTAAAATATTAAGACGATAGGATAACATTAACTGGTGGTGCAACGGCGCTGAAGTTTTGAGGTGCATTTACAAGAGGAAAAATATTTTTTTTTCAGTTTTTGCAAAAAATTTAGACGTTAAGTAATTACGTTTGCAATTTAATTTAAAGGAATCGTAATTGTCATTCTAATGAGATATAAAAGACAAAAATTGGTTAAAAAATTTTAAAGTTATTAAAAAATCCCCAGGCAATTAACTTGTCTCAAGCCACTAGAACAAGAAATGTAGAAAGAAAATTAACATTAATTAACAATTAACAGAAATATTAAAATAATAGCTAATTTTTACTTAAAATATATCCTTTTTTTGTCTTCGTAGGATACCCTTAACCAGGTATGACCAACAAAATTAAATTTAATTAACGGCAGTTTCAAAGCTCCATTTTAAATTTTTAAAAATTATGTTAAGCTAATTTCAGAATTTTTTGGTCATCACATTGGGATTTATTGAGAATATAATTGGGAATTTAAATTTTGCGATTTTCGTGAAAATCTATTTATTGGTCATATTCTTGAGAATGATACCAATTTACTTACTGTTATGAATTTTAAGTAAAACCTATTCAGAATATTATAGTGCATATAATTTTTAATATAGTCTGAAATTTTTACTAAAATCGGTAAACGTTAACCCTTAAACATAACCTTGAAAAACAACTGAACTTGCTGAACTTTTGAAAAAATGTGTATGCAGTATACACAAGGTTTCAAACAGATTGTGTAATCCCAATGGGTTATATATAAATTTATCATGACAACAGAACCCTGGAATGATGACAACAGAACCCTGGAATCAATTTGGTATTCTATATTTTTGAGTCCATGAAAGATTTCTTACTTTTCAGATATACTTACAATAAAACGATTTATCTAAAACGCCACGGAAAATTTATCGTAAATTATTTATTAAAAAGCTTTATTACTATGATTAAAAAGAATAAAAACAGAAAATTGGTAAAAAATATTCAAAAACAAAAAAGTTATAATTGTTCAAAGTTAGTGAACATGCAGCGGGTAGAAATTGGATTTTTATTTTTATACCCTTCACCATGAGTGGCAAGGGTATATATGTTTGTCATTCCGTTTGTAATTTCTATATTTTTATTTTGCGACCCCATAAAGTATATATATTCTGGATCGTTATAGATAGCGGAGTCGATATAGCCATGTCCGTCTGTGTGTTGAAATCAACTTTCCAAATCCCCTAAATAACTTACAAACATGATTGATACATCAAAATCTCCGGAATTCTTCCAGCTCGGTTGCTATTTAAAATCATGTACATATAATAGCATAATAAAAAGAAAACAAAAGTTTAGTTGTGTGTATATATGTATGAAGATGTGTGTAAAGGTAGGGTCACACATGGCAAATATTTGCTCAAAAAAGCGTGACCACTTTTTTTGACGTGTTTACTCTTACAAGTGTTTTGTAAGATCAAAACAGCATCAAATAAAATAAAACTAATTTTTTTTGTTTTGAATCATCCTAAGTAAAAGAAGTTTTTCATATAAATAAAAGAATTCAAATGTATTTTATTTAGTGATTACGTCTTTTTCGTCAAATATTTGTCATGTGTGACCCTACCTTAATACACATTGAGTTTACTCAATTCACCAATTCTATTTTTTTTCTTTGAAAGTCTTATTCTCTAACAAAATAGATAGAGTTGTTTATAATGAGTTCTCATATGAGCAGCTCTATCATACGTAAACAGCACATTCTACATTGTAGGTTGTTGTTGTTGGGTAGAATCTACAATGTGGAATGAAATGAGAATTACAAATCAAACACACGCGTGCATAATTTGTATGTATTTGAGAGCGTTTGGTTTATTTTTTTTCAACATACAATTAAGGTATTCTTTGATGAAGGGTATATAAGATTCGGCACAGCCGAATATAGCTCTGTTACTTGTTTATAATAAACACAACATTCGGAGCACCGTTACTTTGTTTTGGTTCACGTTTCTTCACTTTGATATGCATTTATTTATTATTTGGACAATTGTCTCGCATACTGAATTGAAACTTAAGGAAAAAAACAAACAAATCTTTGACTTTATTCCCCCTAAATTAGCAAAATCTGACACTGTGTCATGGTCGCATTTTCTTGTCGTTCGGTTAAATCTCATTGCCCAACAATTCGACATATACAGAATTGCTCTATATCGTTGCAGGTGAAGAAAAAGCTCTTCATCGCACAGTATTAATAAATTCAAGGGAATTCCCGGAAATGAAAAGAGTTTTTAATTTCCTCCCGAGATAAGAAAAAGTCAAGGAAATTAGGAACCCTACTTGCAATCCTTCATGACTCTATGCTTGCTCTCGCTTGCATTGGTTTTTGCAGTCTGAGCAAGGGTACACCCAAATTCATAGGTGCTCATCTACAGAAATTATCAAATTATTTATTGTACTGTAGGCCCAAGATGAACTTACACTTAGCTTGTTTTCCTTTTGGGCAAAGGAGTTTGTGTCCAGTGGATCATTATTTCTATTAACAGTCATCAAACTCCATATATACACTACAAGTGTATAATAATTAACATATCGCTCATTTCCTGCAACAACGTCATAATTCAAAAAAAGTCGTTTCGAGAAAAACTGCTTTGAATGTTTTATGACATTTTACTATTTCTTAAATAAATTTTCAACAAATCATGCTATTTCAGACTTGACATGCTATATAAAACTTGATTTAAATAGTAGATATTAATATCTTTCTAATCTGTATTTAGCCCAAATTTTGTATTACTCAGTTCATTATTCAGAAAATACTCTACCCTATAAGCTTTCAAATTATGCTTGAGCACCCATGAAAATAAGAAAACAAACTTTTTGGGACACACTAATGTACAGCAGTTAAAATTAATTTTACTTACAGATATACTATGCCACGACTAAAGCAGTTCATCCGCTATAGCATTGCCAGGTACACCAGAGTGACAAGGCACCCAGAGATACCCGGCATTCATGTACCAATCTGGATGTCGAGTAGACGGATTTGATAGCAGGCTTACTGTCGGTACAGATTCGGATATTCACACTAAATAGCCTATAGCACTTCATCCAGTGTACCGCCCTTTTAATCGCTGAAATCTTAGCTTGAATTACACTTAGAGATGCCAAACGGGGAATCCCGTTCCCGAAAATCCCGGGGGTTTCGGGATTTCTTAAATCCCGAAGCCCGGATAGGGGAAATTGTAATTTTTGTGTGCCTTTTTCATGCATTTTGACATTCTACATGCCCAAATATCACAAAGTGATGTTCAGAAAAGTTGTTAAGCTCAACTACTGTTGTCTAGAAAATCAATTCTTCACCTTTTTTTGTAAGTTGTCTAACAAAACTCAATTTAAATCCTCTTCAAATGAAATAGATTTTATCTCAGATAAAAATATTTCGATTGCTAAAAGATAAGGTACTGTTTTTACCAGTATGTACATTAGGCTGGGTCGAATTGTATGGACGATCAAAAACTAAAAAACGTATAGCAGAAACGCAATCTACGGAAAATTCTAAGAAAGTTTCCTCAAGAAACCATAGGTCTAAAATCAAATCCAGGCAAATCTCGGTATAACGAATCTCACTTTAACGAAAATCCGATTTAACGCACGGTCAAATTCGTAACATTGACCACCTTATATAACGAACGTTTCAAAAATTGTATGCTCAATATAACGAATGATGAGAAAAAAACAAAAAAAAAATCAAACAAACCACCAAATTTTTAACATTGACAACCTTATATAGCGAATATTTCGAAAATTGTACGCTCAATATAAAGAACAGAAAGTATAAAAAACAAAAGTAGTCATGAATGTAAAAATAAGAAAATAAGTCATTACAGTACCGTTTTCAATGGTTACTTTCTTTAATAATAGGTCTGTCTATTTTTCTATAGTGGTTTTAATTGCTTGTTTTCACAATATCGAATGAAAGATTTCGTTCGCATTCTAAGCAAAAGAAAACTGAATTCACGTGAATTAAATATGGAAAATCGTAGAAGAATTTCATTGAACAAAAAACTAAAAATTTAGATGAATGAATGAAATATGGAATAACAAAATTCTCAACATGTATTTTGAAGAAAATAAAAACAAACATTTTATCGTGACTAAGTTTTTTCTGTAAATTATCTTTACACAAATTAAGTGGAATCTTCAAAATCTGTTTTTTTTTTTTTAAATGTTTGTCCGAGTTTAATTTTCTACAGTTTGAATCATTTTCAGAATCGAAATACCTTACATTAATCATGGAAAATACACCAAGCCATCCTCCAGAAGAACAATTAGTAAAAACTACTAAAGATATACAAATTTGAACGATATTCTTGCCTCCTAATGTAACACCGCTCATCCAACCTAGGGATCAAAACGACATAGGTTTAGTTAAATTCCAAAATAGAAAAAGTTGTCCAAAATTAAAAAAAAAAAAATCATCTCGATATAACGAATTATTCAATTTAACGAATGGGCCTGACAACATATCGTTCGTTATACCGGGATTTGCCTGTCCTTTCTTGCATATTTCATATTTTATCCAATAAAAAAACTATTAAAAAAATACTGAAATATCATTGGATAAAAGACGAAATTCGCAAGATAGGATTTGATTTTAGACCTATGGTTTCTTGTGGAAAATTTCTTAGAATTTTCTGCTATACGATTTTTCGTAAAAAAAATCGACATGTAGTAATGTAGTATTTATTGTTATTTCTTCTCTTATGTACTCATGCAAGTATTTTATGCTTTTTAGTGTCTAATATAAATTAATTGCTAAATAAAAAATTTTCTTTCAATTGTAAAGAAAATTATAAGAAAGAAACGTACATCTTTCTTATAATTTTCGGGATTTTAGATTCCCAAAAATCCCGAAACCACGGGTCGGGATTTCGGGATTTTTTACCAAATCCCGAATCCCGGGATTTTCAAAAATCAGTCCCGATTAGCATCTCTAATTACACTACATTGATCATGTAGCCTGAAACACGCCCTCTTCTGAAGATGGGGATTGGAGTCATCTGTATATATGACAAACTGAAAACTGAATCAGGTCTTTGACAGGAGTGTCTTAGCTCTATGTCTATTCTCTATGACTAAAATATCATTATAAATGAAGAATTGAGTTTAAAAAAAAACTGCTAAATTTTAAAATCGTTCCTGAAGCAGTGCACTACGTAACCATTGTTTTATTCTACGCATAGCTGAAAAACTTCTTTCGCAACTAGCAGAAGTGATAGTAAGGATTATTGCCACTTTTAAAAGTATGTAAATGCTTGGAGAGATGTTCTTGTAAATTTTGGATTTTATCATATCAATTATCATGCAAAACATGTAATTAGTAATGAGTTCATCGGCGCCATCCAAATCTAATTTAAAGAAATTGTTAACAGCTTTAGGTAATGGAATATTTTGGAATCGGTATTCGACATTAAAAATGATGCTATCTATTACTGGATTATATACATATATTTAACTTCCAATAATCAACTGAAGGAATATAATCCGGCAAATCCAGATTTTAGCTTTTACCTAATGTTGAAATCTTCATGATCACTTTTAATTACAGCGTAATTTTTAATTACTGACTTACAATTTTTATATCTACAACTCCATCTAGTTGTGCAAAGGCTGTTTAATATATTAAATTATTATACTGTTTAATTTTTAAATCATTACTATGCTAAGAATGTTTGCGCTGATGATACATATGTGTGAACACGAATCCACAATAACCAAGTTTAGCCTGTCGGATAAACAATGAACCAAAATGGCTTGCGGATTTGACTCCTTTATGTTAGCTTGTAAACCGTTTTTAAAACCAAACATTACATGTGCTCCGTTGTACGATTGGCATTGGAATATTTTTTTAACTTTTTGGGTTCCAAAAATCCCATGATTAATGTTCTAGGGCACTGGATTCTCTTAACGGAACAATCTACAAATCCAAAAAAATCATTCTGCGACTTTCAAAATTTTTATCTGGGGTGGGCAGATGCGATTCTGGGGTGGTTTTGCCCACTCCAGGCCCCACCTATCTACGCCAGTGACAGGGAGATAGGATATACTTCCCAAAATAGACGCATGGCCAGTACAACTAGACCTCCATGCTCCTACAGTACTTTACCTAACCGCCGAATTTATGCCCAATTGTTTGGCCATTAGATCAGCTGGTAGCCGGTGCATCATTAGAAACAGAGCACGAGACGGAGTACTGCCACAGAATATACAGAAGTGTCAAATTTGACGTTTAAAAAACGCCAAATCAGATGTTAGGGCAGTTCTCATAAAAAGAGAAAGCAATATATTTTGTACTACAATATCAGTGATGTGTTAAAGCAAAACACTATATACAACAAGAATTTGGTAGACAAAGAAATGTGAACAAAACAAACAAATAAATTTGTAAGACAATTTTTTCGTAGTCTGTGGCACAAAATTTTTTAAAATGGAAAATTATAAAAATCTGTGTATTGTTTACGTGTAAATTTAAATGAAAAAAAATTCTTGGTTGTTTTTTACATTTGCAAAATAAAACTCCACATGTACAATGGCAATTAAAAGTGAAATATTACAAAAATAAATGATTGCATCAAACTAAATCGGAAAGAAATTGAATTATTGCGGCAGAAAATTAAGACTAAAACAAAATGAAAAGGGCAGTTACTAAAAATGAAACAAATATAGAACTATATTATTTTCTGTCTCGTGACGCCTCTGTATACTTTGTGGTACTGCACACAGTGGTTCAAGGCGGAATTAATTAATTTTTTTTATGTCTTCTGATTTTTACACAGTTTGTAATAAACAGTCTAATTATCATGTACCAAAAATATTAGGCTTATATCTTTATTACTTTTTTGTCCAGAGGCATTCAAAGTTGACCTAAGTGAATGCGTTTGAAATGGCCGTATTATATATGCTACCTTTTATCGCTTCAGGCTTTTAAAATACTCTTGTAATGACATTATAATGATTTTATATGCAAATAAAAAAAAATTTGAAAATTAAAAAAAAAATTTGGCTACTATAAATTGTCCAAAAATATTTTTTTTCTCCAATTTCTGTGGTTTGTATCTATTGATCTCCAACGACCTCAAGCCCGAGACTTATATAAAATTAAAAAAAACAAGTAAGAGTGCTATATTCGGCTATGCCGAATCTTATATACATATATAACATACGTTTAGTTGTATAAAAAAACAACAACAACGGCAAAAGAAACAAAACACAAAAAAAAAAAAAGATATCTGGGGCCTTCAGAAAATTGATTTCAACAGACAAACGGACATGGCTTAATCGACTCCGCTATAGGATCCAGAATATATATACTTTATAGGGTCGGAAAATTATATTGTGGAAATTACAAACGGAATGACAAACTTATATATACCCTTCTCACGAAGGTGAAGGGTATAAAAATTCCTAAGCAATTCCGGTATAAAAAACTAAAAAAAGTTAGGAAAAATTTGCTTCACAAGCATGTTATTGAGCATGCAATAACAGCTTTTTTTAAAAAAATAATTCGTTATCTCGGGAACTATTGTCGATATTATTACGAAATTTCACATGGTTGGAGATGAGGTGTTTTCCAGTTGATTTGTAGTTGTTCAGATTTCTGAACAACTACATAAAGGGGGCCAGTATGTGGACCCTCAAATTTGGTCACCTCGGGTCTCAAATTTTTAAAAAAAATCGCAAAAAATCAATTTATGATCCGAATGAGCTGAAATTTTAAATATAAATAATACTTGAGAAGATATACTAAAAATATGTGTAGGTTATCTATATAAGTTTAAGAGATATTTAGATTTATTGATTTATTTTTTTTATTTTTGCTCGATCTTTTTTTTGGTATTTAGATATGGCGGGCCTACGGAGGGTCGAAATTTTTTTTTACAATGGCAGCTATATTGGCGATAAAATTCTAAATATGTAATATAAAAACAACTTGATAACAATTATGTCGTCCCTATAAAAAGTTACATGCATCCAAATTTGGAATATGTAAAACCTAAAAAAAAATTATAATATGGTGATTTTCTATGAAGAAAAATATAAAATTTTAATTAATGTAAAATATTAACGGTTAAAGATATCATATCCCAAAATCCCGGAAACGGGGAAAATGTGTTCCAAAAACTGAGTTTTTTTTTAGAAAACTGCCTACTGTGACGTTATTTACCGTGTGATAGTAAAAAAACCTTTGCAGGTATTTAATAAACATATAGAGCTATACTAATGTGGAACTATTTTGAGGATCAATGCTTTGCCTTTTTAAAATTTTTTACTCAAACCAATATTTTTTTTTTAAATTGTACAAGTTTGGATAGGTCTGGGGTCGACTAGGTCGAAATTTGTTCCTACAAGAGAAAATATATAGGGACTTATTTGGGAAAAAACGTAAAAAATACGGCCCATTTTATATGTTCCAAATTTGGATGCATGTAACTTTTTATAGGGACAACATAACTGTTAACGAGTTATTTTTATTTGATTTAGAATTTTATCAACAATATAGCAGATTTTGTAAAAAAAAAATTCGACCTTCCGTTGGCCCGCCATATCTAAAAAACCAAAAAAAGATCGAGCAAAATTAAGAAAAATAAATCAATAAACCTAAATATCTCTTCAACTAATGGAGATAACCTACACGTGTAAGCGTATTTTTAGTAGATCTTCTCAAGTACTATTTATATTTTAAATTTCAGCTCATTCGAATCATAAATGGATTTTTGGCGATTTTTTAAAAAAATTGAGACCCGAGGTGTCCAAATTTGAGGGGCCACGTACTATCCCCCATTACACGTAGGAAGCTGAACAACTGTAAATCAACTCGAAAACACCTCAGCTCCAACCATGTAAAATTTCGTAACAATAATTCCAATAGTTCCCAAGATACCGAATTATTGCCAAATAAATACGTTTCTGAACCACTGTGCTGCGTACCACTGAGCTGGTTAAGCTCCATACATTAGTATGGGCTTAACCACCATATCAAAAAGCCATTTCGCGTTCATAGGGCTTATTCCCCAGGTACTCCCAATGGCCTTCTGCAGGCATAGATAGAGATAACAGCACAGTGTCAGTGTCAGATTTCTGTAATCTAGAGGGACTAAAGTCTGAATTTTTAAAAAACGGGTAAAGATCATTCAATGATTTTTGAAACACAGGTTTCCTACGATTTGATACATTTTTGGACAGAAATTTGAGGTGGGCGTGGCAATATTACGCCTACCTCCCATACAAATGTTTAAATCAAAATTTTAATATTTATACCATACAACACTATAGTGGGGATGGTATAGTGCAGGGGTGCCCACAAGTTCCTTATGGAAGAGTAAACACCAATACATTTAAAGAAAAGCTACTTTTTATTCAATATTTGTTGTTGCTAAAACCAATTCATACAAAGAAAAAAAACTCACTTTCAACACACACTTTTTTAAAATATCATACGATAAACAAAAACAAAATCTACGTGGATGATCGCAGTCAGCGTTGCCACTCATAAAATATTTTTTCTACCAAATTTCTAATTAAAAACTACCAAAACCTACCAAATTTATAATATTTGAGAAATGCTATATGGATTCGTTTGAAAATTAATAGTTAACTTAAAATTATATTATTGCTGCTATAAAATTACCCACGCAGAGAAACCAAATTCGTGATGGCAACTGAATTTGTTGCCAATCGAATGATTCTACCTTAGTAACCGAATTTTACAGTTGTGGGTAAAAAATTTTAGAAGGAGTAACAAAAATTTGGTTATTTCAACAGAATTTCTTCTTTATTAACTGACTTTCTGTTGAAAGAACCAAAAAGTTCTATATGTGCAACCGAATCATTCGATTGGCAACAAATTCGGTTGCTACTACGAAAGTTATTTAATAACACTACAATCATAAATATGTTAAAAACGTTCAGTTTTCGAGATTTTATTTTTGAGTCGATTTAACGATGTCCTTCATTTTTACAAATAAATTACACCTAAAAATTCAATTCATAATTGACCATAGCTCCCATATAAGGCCCTCTTCCGAAAATTACTTAAACGGGCATAAAATTCCTAAAAGTGTTGGTATCCCGAAAAAATTCAACACAAATAAGTTTCATATAGAAATAAATTACGCGTCCTAATTTCCATAATTGGACATTTGAAGTGTCAGATGAAACTGAAATATTGAAGCAGAGTTTAACACATATTATTAGAAAATAAATGTTTTGAGAGCCCTTTGGCATTTTTTGAACTCAACACTACTAAATAAATACACATTTACCTGACTAAACTAAATATTTAAGAAAATGCTATCTTCATATTTTGCAAATATGTAGTTTTATTATTTTGGCTTAACATAAGTAGTTTTTTCGTTATTATTTTAATTATTTTGTTCTTAAAAATACTTATGTATTCAGAAATATCGTAGCCTACCAAAATACGACAAATATCGGAACAAACCAACCAAACTACCAAAAGTCAATTTGATAACTTGAAACTACCAATTTTGGTCCAATTGGACCAAAGCGGCAACGCACAGTGGGGGATCTGAAAAAAAAGTGGAAATAAATCTGTAACTTCTAAACGAATAGCCCGATTTTAATAAAATTTCCCATGGCTATAGAGGAGGTGTCGATAAGTTTAAGTTTTGAATTTGGGCTTAAACAACCAAGGACGGGCCGAGCCACAATGCCCCAAAGTGGGGCACCTCAGGTATATCAAAAATTAAAAATGATGCCAAATTTTTGTTTGCGATCCGATTTGAAAGATTTTTATATATATGGAATATACTAGACGAGATCTACAAAAAACATTGCTTTAGCCATATATTATCTCTTATAGTTTACGAGTTATTCGCATTTGAAAAGTAAAATTTTTTTTTTTTGCCTACCTTGGTCAGCCATTTTGCTAATAACGGATCCAATTCTTTCCCGATTTTCTTGAAGTATCTTTTTTAACAACAAATTTATTAATAATCTTAAGAAAGAATTGTTAAAAAATATCTACTGAGTCAAAAGTTATTTGCATTCAAACTTAAAAAAAAAAAAAGTCGTTTTTTCGCCATTTTTTTTCGAAAAAAGTACCTACATTAATTTTAAATTATACAGAAAATGAGAAAAAAAATAAATAATGTGTTTATATTTTTCTGAAAGATAACATTTCGGGAAATATTATAAAAGCTAAATAATATCAAAATTCGTATTATTGCGTGGTCCAGAGCCTTCCGAAGTAGACCTATTTTTTATGTAAATTTCAACTTTAGACAACATATTCTAAAATCGCATAGCTGCTTTCAAAAAATTAAGACCAGTTTTGTATGTCCCAATCTGTTCTTCAATATCATGCAAAGGGATTTCATAGCCCCGAGCTTGGTACCTTCTATAGAACCAAAAATCAAAAAAATCCCAATTTTGGGATTTTTGAAAAGTTTTTTGGGAATTGTGGGATTCTCAATAACAAATCTAAATCCAAATTTTAATTAAAAAATATTCATAAACCAAAAAGTTATAGCAGTTTAAAAATTTAAATTTTCAACAAAAAATAAAATAGCAGCGTTGCAACGCTGCGAAGGGATCAATAGTGATGACGAGAGCAACAAATTGTTCGTTTACACAGTGGTATGAGAAAAAAAAGAGGAAAATAAATCTG
This sequence comes from Calliphora vicina, assembly GCF_958450345.1. NCBI lineage: Eukaryota > Metazoa > Arthropoda > Insecta > Diptera > Calliphoridae > Calliphora > Calliphora vicina. The sequence goes on from NC_088783.1 coordinate 90,137,319, forward strand.
TAACTTCTAAACCCTTAGTCCGATTTGAATTTCACATGAGCAAAGGAGAAGTGTTGTCGAGTTTAAGTTTTGAATCTGGACCTCATGAGCCCACCAGGAGCTGGGCCAGGGGTCCCCAAAGTAGGACACCTCGGGTATGGTCAATTTTAAAAATGATTCTATTTTTTCAAAGAATTTACATATATAGAATCTTCTCATCGAGCACTACATAAAACCTCGTCGTAGCACTATTATTTACATTCAAGGCAAATTTATTTACAGATACAGTGAATGTCACTTAAAATCGTACACCATCGTAGTCAAATTTTATTCATTAGTTTTAGAAAGTATAATTTTAATTGCCCTTATCCACAAATAAAAAAATTGGGTAAGACTGTCAGTGACCAGAATATCAACGCTTCATTTAAAATCGTAACTAAAAAATAGCAAATGATACCCTACAAAGTATTAGGATTATTTAATATTAACATTTTTTTTAATTTTTAAAGTTTAATAAAACGACTTTTAATTTTTTATATAATCACCTATTATTGCCTGTATAATTTCATAATATTTAAAAAAAAATATGTTGTACGATTTTGAGTGACACTCACTGTATACCCAATTCTACAACAAATACAACTTTACTAAAACCAACATGTACTTTGTTTTTTGTAAAATTATTTGCTAGCTGTCAAACAGCTAAACAACAGCAGACTGCAAAAATCAAAAACAGGGGTGAAAATAAATAAATACGTGAAATTTACTTTCAATAAGTACTCCATTCACTTTTATATTATCAATTATTCACTTTTCTACTATTTTATATTTTTTATTAAAAGAAACAAAAACGTTTATTCAAATTAATAAAGAAATGTAAACAAACTTTGACAGCTAGAAGTGAAAAAACAAGTCGAGCAAGAAATAGTCAGCTGGCTTTTCGACGTCACCTTATTAGATACGCCTTGATTTACATTCATAAAAATGCTGTTACGTAGGCAACATATTTTTTTATGAATTTCTATGTTAGGTAAATTCTCTGCGAGTTGAATTTCAAATTGAAATAAAATTTTTTAATGAAATTTTACACTTATATAGATTTTTTTATTGAAAATGGAAAAATAAAAACTAATTTTAAAATTTGTAATCAGGAATACCGCAATTCCAAAAAAAAGTGTTGAAAAAAATTTTAAAAATAATAATATTTTTTCGTTTGTGTTCCGATTTCAAAAAAATTACATATATATAGAATCTTCTCGTCGAGTACTACATATAACATCTCGTAGCTATATATTCTTTATACATCTTCTTAGAAATTTGTTTAGATAAGCCTAGTACTCTGTTCATATTTGCGAAAAATTATGGTTTTTTCATGCGAAAAATTTTATATGCTGTTTGACAGTTTTAATTTCGTGCGAAAGAAGTGCTGCATATGTTATTTCGTGTGGAAAAATAAGGTTGCCAGATGTATTTCACATGTTTTCCACAATAAAAACAGAGTACTGCTTTTGCGAAATTATTTCGCATATATTTCATTCCAAATATTTTATATGTAGTTTGACAGCATTTCGCACGGAAATTTGAACAGAGTACCTAGCTATAACTTAAAAAGAATAAAAGCTCCTTTTTCCCAAAAAAATAACGAAAAATCGACTTTTTTTAATTTTTTGAAATTTAAGCATAACTTTGGACTCAGTCATTATTTTTAATCAATTTTTTCTTTATGTTATATATACATTACTTGTTAGTCCTATAAATTAAAAATAGAGAAAATCGGAAAATATTTGAAACCGCGGTCATCAAAAAACTGGAGTAGGGTGGGTAAAAATGTTAAAAATGTATTATTCAAATGCCAATATCTCTTACGCTATAAGAGATAATTGATAGCTACGAGGTGTTATATGTAGTACTCGACGAGAAGATTCTATATATATGTAATTTTTTGAAATCGGAACACAAACGAAGAAATATTATTATTTTTAAAATTGAACATACTCGAGGTCTCCTAGCAAAAGAGGTCTTGAGCTCCAAATCTTCTCGTAAAAAACCGGAAGCTCGATTTTGATTTTAGAACCATGGTTTCTTCTGGAAAAGTTCTTAGAATTTTCGTAGATTAGGAATTTGCTATACGCTTAGTAGTCAAAAAAATTGACCCACCTTAATCCATACCAAGGGCGGGGTTATCGAAACCCTTTACAAAATAATTAAAAACATATTGGGCCATCCAAAATGGGTTACTATATTTAGATATCGACTATGCCATTTGAGAATTTTTGCCCTAAAGTTGAATTTTACAGAAAAAATAGGCGTTTTTGAATGGACCTGGTCCCCCGGTATCAAAAGTTATAATTTTTTTTCATTTAAAATATTTGATGTAAAGTTAGCTTTTCAAAAAGTACAAATTCATTATACAGCCTTTTAGAAATTTTTTAAATAACTTAAAAAGAATAAAAGTACTTTTTTCCCCAAAAAATACCGAAAAATCGCCTTTTTTAATTTTTTTAAATTCAAATGCATGTAACTTTGGACACAGTCATGATTTTTAAACAATTCTTATTTAATTTGATATATACATATGTTGTTAATCCTATAAAAGAAAAATGGAGAGGAATGGAAATCGGGGAATATTTGGAACCGCGGTCATCGAAGTAGGGTGGGTGAAAATGTTGAAAATTTAATTTTCAAATGCGAATATCTCCTAAGCTATAAGAGATAATTGATAGATACGACGAGGTAGTTCTCGATGAGAAGATTCTATATATGTAATTTTTTTGAAATCGGAACACAAACAAAAAAATAGGATCATTTTTAAAATTGACCATACCCGAGGTGTCCTACTTTGGGGACCCCTGCCCCAGCTCCTGGTGGGGTCATGAGTTCTAGATTCAAAACTTATTTCATTCAAATCGGACTAAGGGTTTAGAAGTTACAGATATATTTCCCTCTTTTTTTTCTCATACCACTGCACTGTGGTTTCCCTTATATGAACAAGCGGTCAATGATCAATATCTCCAAAACTAAAAAAGCTAGGGTGCCCGAAGAACTTAAAGTTTGCAAATTTTTAAGAAAAAATATTAACAACTGTAACCACAGTAGCCCTTTGATCTTTCAAGGGTTGATTGGCTTTTAGATTTGTTTCATGAATTTTTGAAATAAAATATTTCAGTATGAAAATTCGTTTGTTTTAAACAATTTAAGTAAATTTTTATTCCATTTTAATTCATTTGAATTATACACTGAAAAAAAAACTAAATAAAAAAGTTATATGCATATATCAAATATTAATCAAATTTAAAACTCCTTGACTTAAACTACTTGTTTTCTTTGTTGGTAAGTTTGTCCTCCAGAAATAAATGGATCTGAACTTAAAACAGGCTATTTAAAAGTTCTGTATTTGTAGCATTGCACGATATTTTTCGGGTATGTTGCAATCTAAACTGTTTTATATGCCTATTTTTCGCTTCAGTTGCTTCCTCCGATAATTCACCTATTGACACTACTACATGCTTGCTTACCTCAGCTTCATGGATCAGATTTTTATGTACCGATGCAAAAATAAGACGGTACACAGAGGGATTTTGATGTCAAAAAGTAAATATTTCAAACACTTAATTTCAACAATCAAATGATGCAATTTTGTAGAGAAATGTTTATAGATGAAATGTACACTTATAGTTATAAGAAAAAATTTATTTTATTTTTAGAAAATTGAACTAAAGTCCATGCAAGGGTGTTAAGAAAAAATTTACTTATATTTTCAAGCAATTCAGTGGTATAATTTTTCTGATAATATAATTTACCTTTAACATATTTGAAAAATATAACATTTCAACATCAATAAAAAAAAATTATGGGGAAACCATAAACCGTTAAGAAGATATGCCCAAATCTATAAGACTCTAATTATTATTGTATTTCTGATTTTCCATGGAGAAAAAAAAATGTAGCCCCACTTTCCCACAAGCTCTTTTTTTATAAAATGAAAGGTGGGAGTGTCTTGTTTCGATTAAAAAAAAGAATAGTTTTCGGACATTTTTTGTCGAATAATAAACGAAATATCCAAAAAATTCTTATCTATGTATGGTTTCGTGGGCGGTGGGCGTGACCGATTTTATTGAAACTCGACATGCGTTCCTTTTTGGTTTCAATAATTGTATGTACCAAATTTCTAGACTTTTGCTCGGATATAAACAATTTTATGCGAAAAAATCAATTTGGATTGTATGGGCGTGGACTTTTTTGATAAAATTAAATTTTTTTTTAATTTACCCCATATAATTCTCGGTGCCAAATTTCAATGCTCTACGACCACCCCTTATAATTTTTGCTCAAAAATGTATTGCATTTGGATTGCATGGGCGGTGGGCATGGCCGATTTTAATAAAACTTAGCATACGTTCTTCTTCTGTTTCAGAAAATATATGTACCAAATTTCTAGACTTTTACTTGAATAGGAAAAATTTTATGCGAACAAATCTATTTGGATTGTATGGGTAGTGGGCGTTGGGCGTGGTCGATTTTGATAAAATTTTATTTGTTTCTTAGTTTGGTTCATATAATTATCTGTGCCAAATTTCAGCGCTCTACACCACTCCTTATAATTTTAGCAAAAAAATGTATGAAGCCATCCCTCTGTGGGGCGGGTTAGTATATTACAGATTACACGCCCATCCGCAAATTTCCGCAACTAACTTCAGCACTTTTATTATCTTAAGAATCAGATTAATACAATGAAAAAGAAACCTATGGGGGAATTTTGGGGGAACACAACTAAAATTTTAAGTAAACAGAATGAAGTTTTACAAAAAAGTAACAAACATATAGGTTAACTAAAATATTAATTTCACAAGAATTACAACACAAGTTAGTTTTTATTATTTTCTAAAGATAAAATAAATACCTTTAACTTCAAAATCCATTGAAAATAATTTAATTTTGTAGACTATAGCAATTGCAAGACCGTTTTGAAGTGCACTTTTGCTTTGAATTATTCTTCCAGCGTTCAGCTGCGCTTTGCAAATGAATATTTGCTCATGCTTTCAATTTTATTTTTAAAAAGTCCCGTTAGATTTCCAGTAAAAACCGGTTTGCCATTAAAAAGATTGGATATTTAAGAGACAATTTTTTTGCATTTTGTCTAAATATTTTGTGATCGTTTTATTTATTTTTGGCCTATGGGTGGAACCACTGTGCACTGTGGTTTGGTGATTTTTCCGTCAATTTGAACTTTAGGCTTAAACGGAAATATAAATACATCTTTTTGTTGATCCCAAGTATTGAAAACACAATGGTGAGGGATGAAATAGTGAGGCTCATCTATGCGGGGACTGCGAACAATATGAAATATGTCCACAATTTTCATACTCCTTCATAAAATTCATATATTGTGATTTGAGATTTCTGTCACGAGCAAATCCTCTCCTGAGATGCAAATCTTTTAAGAGACATATTTCGCTAGAGACCTAAAGTGTCAGCGGATTCTTTGAAGGGTAATTTAACAACAATTCTATCAGTATTTGCCATTTACAATCAGATTGTTCTGTAGTCAAACCATTTGAGCCAGATTGAATTTCCACGATTTCCCAAAAACGTTGTAATTTTAAATCGACCTCTTCTTCTATGGAGAGCATTCAAGTAGAACCAGCATCGTTGGATTGGTTTGATAAATAACGACCAGTTACAATCCATCCAAATAGACTTTTATGTAATTTTGGTAAATTAGGACCAAGTTTAATTTGACCAACTGACAAAATATCAAAGAAAGTTTCTGTACCAATGAGCAAGTCAATTCGTTTTGATTTGAAGAAGTTGTCAAGCTGCAAGCTGAGTATTTGGGGGCAAATTCCATGTTGAGACATCTAATTCAGCATCTGGTTGATACGAAACATGAGGTGTTCAGAGAGTTCAGAACTGTTTAGCTGATATTCAGAATTTATTTCAGATCTGAACCCCCCTCAGTGTGACGATGCCGGTTGGTATCGTGGTCGGGTAAAACTGATGGCATGTTCAAACGAGCGATCTCATCATGAACCAAGAGTCCCTAGCGCCTCTTCGGAAAAATTTGGGAAAGGTCTACTACGGCCTCGAGTCGATCTTTCTTAGAGTTTATCGAGGGGATGATAGAGATAAATCGGTTCAGGATGACATGAACCTATCCCCGAAGATGAGACTACTAGTTCTATTGCTCAAGAGAACACCCACTCCAACTCTGAAATGGTGGGTGAATTCTTTGGGCCATTGGACGAGGACGCCATCTTGGACTCGGACCAAGAAGACGTCAACGTCACAATCGTACCCAAACATGGAGATGGAGAAAATAACCTTCACCACTCCAAAGCAGCTTCGGCTGCAATGCTCCTCCGGATGTCTGAGAGAGGCGAGGAGCTCGCACTCATCCAAGAACCGTGGATCTATCGAAAAGGGGTTTGCGACCTAGGTGTCAAAAGCCATAAGCTACTATACATGAACGGCTCAGGTAACATAAGCTCATGTATAGTAGCTAGCAATTGATCTCAAGCTACATGGCACATGACCACAGCGAACCACCACCAAATTGCAAGGTCCGCGACATAATTGCAAGGGCAGAGCTGATGCCAATGCACATCATATTGTATTGGGCATCTCGGATACAAACACAAGGGGTGAGTCAATTTTCGAATTCATTCTTTGCAATAACAACACTGGTTCAGAACCAAACTTTGTAGTTACTAACAGAAGGGAGGTTCTTGATTTAACGCTAGTTCTAGGCGGTTTTCTCTATATACCTGGGGAATAAGCCCTAGGAACGCGAAATGGCTTTTTGATATGGTGGTTAAGCCCATACTGTTTGGCCATTATATTAAATAAGAAAAATGAATTTTAATTGAAATCGTAACACCCTAATTACTATAGTTTTTACAAAAAAAATAGTAGTTTTTTTACACCCTTGACCTTAACAAGGCTTGGGTAATTTTGTACAAAAACTGTTATACTGAAAAATATCTTTCATTTTGAAATAAATAAACTTTACTTGTTTTTTAGACACCACATAATCAACACCAATTTTATATTTTTTTTGCTTTCGAATTTTTTTTAAAAAGTTTTATTCAATTTTAATATCGGTCAATTCCGTGAAAACTCTCACAATACATTTTGGCGCCCGAGCAGGGACTGATTTAAAACAAAACATTTTTTTAAAAATTCATAATTACTAAAATTGTACAATTTTCGTAAACAAGAAACCAGACATTTCGGTTATAAACAATTAAAACAACAAAGTGCTTGTGTTTTAAGAAAAAATTTTCAAGTATTGAAATAATAAAATTAACAATTATTGTTAAATTAACCGCGATCGTTAGTAAAACACACGGTTAATAACATAATATTAATAAAAACATTTTACAAACCATCAAAAAATCAATTTTACCTTTCATCCCCTAAATCTAAAGGAGTCTTCAAATGCATTGCAACTGCTGCTTATGTATAAAAGAAAAGGGAAGTTCAAACCAACAACAAAATAACAACCAGGTATTCAAGAATAAATAATTTGTGTGAGACTCGCGTATAAATACGAAGTATATAAAATACTTTTTTTATTTTTGTGATTGATCATAACTTGGCATTATTGTACACAGCTGTTGTGATATTGCGACTTGGCTCCACTGTTACACATGTTCGTGACGTAGATCAACACATGTAAATAGTAGAGAAGGCAACATAAGAAAAGAAACATACATCCCAGCGAACATTTTTTAATTGATTAAATTAAAGTGAAAAACTTTTATGAAAATTAAATAATATATAATTAGATAAATAAATTTATCCCTTTTAATTATAAAATCGTAATATTTATGATTATCTATAAAAAAGAAGATCGAAAAATAATTTTAGTAAAAAATTTTACACTTGAGGAAATATTGATTTAGAGGTCATTTGTTTATGTTTACAAATATTAATTTGTTTGTACGTACAACCCATCAAACAATTTGATCGAAAGGTAAATTGTAATATAATTGAATTTAAAAATAATTTTATTCACTCAGAAAAATAATTGATTTTATAGAATATTTTACTGAAATTAAAATTTTATCGAAATTATAGTTGGAAGTCGTTTAATCGTTTTAGATCTCGAAAATTGTTATTTAATTTAAAATAAACAATTAAATTTTCTTGAGATCCTTCCATATACATACTTGTAAAACTTATTTGCGAATAAAGTTAAATTAAAAGTACAAAAATGCAATCTAGTAAGAGTTTTATGCCAACAGAAAAATACAGTTTTAAACCACATTGATCGGGTTCGGCGATATATAAGAGAAAAAACCATTTCTATCAATCCAATAGAATTAGAATGTCGTCTGTATATATTAAATTCATATATTGAACAGGCAATGACTTATCAATCGGAGATTGATATATTGGATCCAGAAAATGAAGATAGATCTGCCGTAGAAGATTTATGCGTGTCGACTAAAATGTCTACTTCTTGGATATTGGTTGTTCCACACACCATAGCAGCCTTCCAAAAATTAAATTACCGAAATTTAGCGGCAAGTACTCAGAGTACAAAAATTTCATTAGTTTGTTTGAGAGCTTACAGAAATAGAAAAATTCAATCATTTGATTTCATGTCTCTCTGATGAGGCTCTAGATACTGTGAAGGCTTTCCAAGTTACTGAACAGAATTATTCCAAAGCTCTGGCAAGTTTGAAACGGGTTTACGACAATCCTTGTCTTATTTTTTATGATAATAACGTTGTTCTGCCATATCTCACACAAAGTTTGAAGACACCCACTATAATAGTACTCCAAGTATGCATTAATAAATTTTTCCTTTGTATGGGAGGTCACAAAATTCATATTTCACTTAAATTCGTAGAATTATATTAAATTATAATTAAAACTTTAAAAATTAAAAAAAATGTTAATATTAAATAATCCTAATACTTTGTAGGGTATCATTTGCTATTTTTTAGTGCCTTTACGATTTTAAATGAAGCGTTGATATTCTGGGCACTGACAGTCTTACCCAATTTTTTTATTTGTGGATAAGGGCAATTAAAATTATACCCAATTTTCTGATAGGTAATAGCACACACAATATAAAAATAGCATTTTAAAATATTTCCAAAACATCAACTTTCTAAAACTAATGAATAAAATTTTACTACGATGGTGTACGATTTTAAGTGACATTCACTGTAGGTCAATTGTGAATCTAAACCATCCAGGTACCCACTCAAACACACACAACAAATTTCACCGAAATCGGCCCAGCCGTTAAGGAGGAGTTCAGTTACTAACACACGTACAGAAGAATTATATATATAAAGATTAGACTGTTGTTTCACTTACAAGAAATAACGAAGCCTTCGTCATCAGCTTTGAGGAGCATGATTGACACTGTTTCTGCAATTTATGATTCGCTATTATCAATTGGTGATGACAAGGCAATCACAAATGCGATAATAATTCACCTGGTTATGACAAAAGTCGACCCAATAACTCGAACTAAATGGGAAGAACAACTTAATTATGAGAAGTTACCCCTTTATACTGATTGCGAAGAGGCCCTGAATAGGAGATATCAACATATTTCGGCTGAAGAAGCTTCCGGTTCGCGGCTTCAAAGTAATAAAAATACACAAAAAAAGAATGAAAATAATTCGGGAAGAAAAGGAAAATCATTTTCGTGCCAAGCTACTGCACAGCATGACAACATTAAATGTATTTTCTGCAGGTCAGTTGAACATTATGTTTCAAATTGTCCTTCCTTTTATGCCATCCCAGTTCAACAACGTTTTGACTTTGTGAAAGGTGTTCCGGCCTGCATAAATTGCTTGAGAAAAGGCCACACAGTAACAAGGTGCAAAGCATCGAAATGTCGAGTTTGCAATCGCTCGCATCACACTCTCTTGCATCAATATGCTGCCACAAATGTGCAGAGTTTAGATACGGCAAGTTCCAGTCCAGACCAGACTCCTAGTGCATCTGTCAATATATCATCGTCAAATAGAGATAATGTTATCTTGGCTACGGCTTTGGTGAAACTAAAGGACAGATCCGGGCAATATGTATTTGCTAGGGCATTTTTGGACTCTGGTTCACAGATTAATTTTGTAACTGAAGAACTTTCGCAGCGATTGCAATTAAAGAAGGAAGAAAATAATCTCAGTCTTGTAGGCGTAGGGAAAACTAATTCTGCAGCCAAATTTAAGATTCAGGCAACTGTGAAATCTCGAGTAAATTCTCATGAATTTTCTTCGGACTTTTGGGTTCTTCGATCGATTTCCGGTTATGAGCCAGATAAAGTAATTTCAACTTCATACATAGTTCAGTTCTAGTTCAGTTCGGACGTGTTTATTTTTACTCCGAGTTAACTCGTTATTTTAATGTATCTATCGGAAAATAAATATAAATATCACCTGTTTATTATTTACGCGAAAGGACGCTTTTTTTTTAATAATATTATTAAATAAAAAAATCAAAACAACAACTAAAAGACAAATAAGTAAAAAAAAATTCTTTATATTTTTTTTTCTTTTTTTGAACCTTTTTTGTGCATTGACTATTAAATAAAGATCAAGAGTGTTAACGAAAGTAATTACAAATACTCTTAAATGAGTCTCTTCAACGAAAACAGTGAGCGAAGGTTAAGTGTAAACGGCAGAAATGCATACGTTACAGTTAATGTAGACGAAAAAAATATAAACAAAACAAACAGAAGAATAGATGACAACTTGTTTTTAACAGCCAAACCTGTTAACCGCGCTCGTTCTTGTTCCCCCGCATTGACAACAACTAATGATTGTCAAACAAAAGAAAATTCAACTCAATCAGAAAATAAAAATATTTTATCTATGCCTGAAAGTATGCTAGCTATATCAGCTTCAGATACGAAATCCACCACACTAACTACAAATAAAATTAACCCATTAAGCGGTGCTGTACCCAAGATTAGTCAACCATTAAATAATGAAAATAAATCCCAAATACAGGTTGGAATGGACCGGTATATTACAGTATTAAAACGGGCACGAAGTCCCAAGTCCTCGAAAGCGGCACCCTTGGCCAAATTATATAAGGATAGTGAACCTCATAGACTAAACAATGAAAATCGTTTTTCTATTCTGGAATGTGAAACTAATGAACCAGTAAATAAAATCCATTCTACAAAACCACCCCCATTTACTTGAGAGAAAATAATTCGAATCCACTGGTTCAGAACCTGATCTCATTAATAGGAGAGAACTCTTTTTACGTAATCCCAATCAAGAAAGGCACGATTCATGAAACTAAAATACAGGTCAATAGTGAAAACGATTATAGAAAGGTTGTAACATATTTTGAAACTCAAAAGAAAAGTTTTTACACTTATCAGCTGAAAGGAAGCAAGGGTCTACAAGTTGTAATAAAGGGTATTGACTGTAATGTTGAACCACTCGAAATAAAGCAAAGCTTAGAAGATAAAGGCTATAAGACAAAAAATGTGATAAATATTAGAAATCGCGAAAAAAATACCCCAACCACTCTTCCGTGTTGAACTTGAACCCGGTGACATAAACCTGAAAAAAAATGAAACACATCCCATATATAACTTGAAGTACTTATTGCATCGTAAAATTACGGTAGAAGAACCACACAAACGATTTGGCCCCGTTCAATGTATGAATTGCCAAGAATATGGACACACCAAGGCATATTGCAAATTGCCACCAGTATGTGTCATTTGCGGGGAGTTGTATAACACGTCCCAATGTAACAAATCTAAAGATGATCCTAAAATAAAAAAATGCAGCAATTGCGGAGGTAACCACACAGCAAACTACAGGGGTTGTCCTGTCTACTCAATTGTTAAAAAATCACAAAGCCAGAAACCAAAGATTTTCCCCGCTCAGCCATTAAATAACATCAATTTGAACTACCCCCCGTTGCAACAGACATATGACAACAAAGTAACATATGCAAATGTACTTAGAAACAACCAAACTCAGCCGCAAGTCCGTCAACCCCAAAACGAAAATATGAACCCAGAGGTAAAAGAGCAAACGCCAATTTTCAATTTTACCCGACTAGAATCTACAATAGAAACTCTTGTGCAATCGGTAAATAACTTAACAAACTCAATGAGTAACATGATGCAAGAAATGCTTAAGATGCAATCAATGTTATTGCAGGCTGTGCTTAACAGACCATGAACTGCCTAAGAATATGTTTTTGGAATGCAAACGGCATACGCCAACACAAAAACGAACTCGAATATTTTTTAAGAAACCAACAAATTGATGTAATGCTGGTTTCTGAAACTCATTTGACGTCCAGAAGTTCCTTTCGAATAAATGGATATGTAATATATGACACCAAAGATCCCAGAGGTAGAGCATGCGGAGGCTCGGCAATTTTAATAAAAGCTCGAATAAAACACTACTTAATGTGTGATTTTTGCGAAGATTATCTTCAAGCTACTACAATCTGTCTTGAAGATTTTCATCGAAACTTAGTGATTTCATCGATATACTCACCCCCAAGATTCTCAATTACAGAAAGTCAATATAATAGATTTTTTAAATCACTAGGCCCCCGTTTCCTGGCTGCTGGCGATTATAATGCTAAGCACACATTCTGGGGATCACGACTGATTACCCCTAAAGGTCGTGTTTTGTTCGACTCAATTTCTAAAATGGGTTTGCATGTGCTTTCGAGCGGCCAACCTACTTACTGGCCTACTGACCCACGAAAAATACCGGATGTTATTGATTTTAGCGTGATGAAAAATATCCCTAGAGAAATGATTCAAATTGAATCCTCGCTGGAACTATCTTCAGATCACTCACCCACTATTATTTATTTATTGAGCCCCCTAGAAATTGTATCCCCGACTGGTAATTTAGCGATGGCAGGCACAAGAATAAATTGGCTCAAATATAAAAAATACCTCAGTACACATTGCTCGGAAAACATACCGCTAAGAACACCAGAAAACATCGATCACTCTCTTATCAATTTCGATAAAAATCTCAGAATGGCTGCTCAACATGCTACCCAAACACCCCGAAAATTCAGATATAATAGAATTAATTCTGCAGATGTCGAATTGCACAGATCCCCCCAACTAAAATCGAAGCTTAAAGATTGTATAAAAAGACTTAAAAAGATCTTGGAATTTCGAAAAATGAAATCATTGAATAAATATTTAGAAAGCCTGGACGCAACCCCGCAATCGGATTACTCATTATGGCGAGCAACAAAAAATCTTAAAAGACCCGTTATAAGTAAGTCCCCCTTGCGAAATTCAAGTGGTGGTTGGGCAAGAAATGATACTGAAAAAGGGAATCTGTTTGTTAATCATTTAAAAAAAGTATTTACACCGAACACATCAAACGAAGCAATTGAGTTGCCACCTGTTGCACCCTATTTTGGAGCAGCCGTACCCATACGTTTTGAGATTCGAGAGATCGAAAATGCTATTGCTGATTTAAATCCCAAGAAAGCGCCTGGTATGGATAAGATCAGCAACAAGATGCTTATGGAGCTACCCCGGATAGCAATAAAAATAATTCTTTTTATTTTTAATGCTATATTACGACTTGAATATTATCCTCCAGAATGGAAGGTTTCACTGGTTACCATGATACCCAAGCCGGGAAAAGATCACACAAAAGTAGAATCATACAGACCCATCAGCCTATTGTCTAATATATCAAAGCTATTTGAGAAGATACTTATGAACAAGTTGTACCCGATGTTAACTGAAAACAATTGTATTCCGAATCATCAATTTGGATTTAGAAGAAAACACAGTACTATCGAACAAACCCATAGACTTGTAAATATGGTGAGAAAAGCGTTTGAAGAAAAGAAATACTGTTCTGCACTCTTCATCGACATCTCTCAAGCGTTTGATAAGGTATGGCATGCTGGATTAATATACAAATTGAGTCAAAATTTACCGGCAAACACACATAAGCTGTTGGAAAGCTATTTAACTGGTCGAACATTTAAGGTTAAAGAGGGAAACTTTTTAAGTACTGCACAACCCATTGAAGCTGGAGTCCCCCAAGGCAGTATCCTGGGACCTTTTTTATATTTGATGTATTCGTCTGATATGCCAACTAATAATCGCACTCATACATCAACATTTGCTGATGATACTGCTATTCTAAGCATTCATGAAAACCCTCAAGAAGCGTCTCGTCACTTACAAAACCACATATTTGAATTAGAAAAATGGTTAAAACAATGGAAAATTAAAGTCAACGAGCAAAAATGTACACACATTACATTTACATTGCGTAGAGAATCATGCCCCCCTATTCATATCAATAACCAAACAATAATTCAACAATCGGAAGTGAAATACCTCGGAATACATCTCGATCGTCGCCTTACATGGAAAAGTCATATAGATGCAAAGTTGACTCAAATGAAATTGAAATCAATTCAAATTAATTGGCTTATTGGCAGAAACTCCACGCTTAGTTTAGATTGTAAACTTCTACTTTATAACATGATCATAAAACCTATATGGTGTTATGGCATACAGTTATGGGGCACGGCCTCAGCGTCAAATGTAGAAAAGATCCAAAGACGCCAAAACAAGTTTCTAAGAATGATCACAGTTGCCCCCTGGTATATCAAAAACGCGAATATACACAAAGATCTAAACGTGCCCATTGTAAAAACTGAAATCTCGAAAAACGTACAAAAATATTTAAAAAAACTTGAAGTTCACCCAAACCCGCTGGCCCGCAACATATTAGATAACCGTGGCCACACTCGATTAAGAAGGAGGGACACAGCAGACCTAATCTAGAAGGAAGAATGCCAATTTAACCAAAACAACCATGAACACAAAATTTTTTCGTCCGGCACTGGCTGGACTAATTAAATAATAATATTAGATAATGAACTTATTGTTAGTTCATTAAATAATGAAGATACAATAAATAAATGATGAAAAAAAAAAAAAACTTCTGGCTGGAATATTCCTGATAATATAGAACTTGCTGATCCATACTTTTTCAAACCTCAGAAAATTCATATGTTGATCGGCGCTGAGATTTTCTTTGAATTGTTATGCATTGGTCAAATAAGAAGAAGTTCCGACATCCCAACTGTTCAGAAAACGTTTCTGGGTTGGGTTGTGTCCGGTAAATACATAATAGAATTGTAAATAATAGAATTGTCCAGAGATTTTGGGAATTAGAAGAAATTCCTAAGGAAAGAAATATTCTTCCTATAGAACATCAACAGTGCGATAATAAATTTATTGAGTCTGTTAGACAATTGCCATCTGGTAAATTTGAAGTGTCGCTTCCTTTCAAAGGTGATCCAAGAAATTTGGGTTGCTCGTTCGACGTAGTGAAAAGACGTTTTCTGCCGCTCGAACGTCGACTATCAAAAGATGTTAAAATGAAAGAGATGTACAATAATTTTATGAAAGAGTATATTGAGCTAGGACACATGACTATTACAGATAATAAAATACCAAATTCGCCACATTATTTTATACCACATCAGTGTGTATTGCGACCACAGAGCATATCAACTAAACTTCGAGTTGTTTTCGACGCTTCATGTAGAACTACTACACATCTCTCCCTTAACGATCTTTTAATGATTGGGCCCACAGTTCAAGATGAGTTGTATTCTACATTAATTCGGTTTCGTTTGAATAAATATGCAGTCACTGCGGACAATGAAAAAATGTACCGCAAAGTTTTGATTGATGAGGCAGATAGAAAATTCCAATTGATTCTTTGGCGTGAAAGTGAGTCACATAATCTTGAGATTTATAAACTGAATACGGTTACTTATGGCACGTCATCGGCACCATTTTTGGCAATACGGTGTCTGATACATTTAAGCAATCAATTTAAAAACTCGCTACCGATTGGATCTAAAATTGTCCGTAGAGACTTTTACGTCGATGATTTGCTAACTGGGGCAGATTCAATTGAAGAACTTGACACAATACGGAATCAAGTTACTGAAATATTAAAATCAGCTGGATTTAATTTAACCAAATGGGTTTCGGTATCATGTAAAGGTTTCAGAAAACTTTACATGATACCGAAAATATTACAAAAGCGTTGGGCACTTATTGGCTTCCGAAAAGCGATATTTTTAAATATCAGTTGGATGATTCGTTTCATTCACTGAAGGCAACAAAACGAAACATATTATCAGTTTCTGCCAGATTATTCGATCCGCTCGGACTTTTGTGCCCTCTTGTAATTAAAGCCAAGGTCCTACTTCACGAACTTTGATTACAAAAATTGGATTGGGATGAATCGATTCCGATGAATCAGAATTAATATTATTGAAGTTCCTCGTCATGTGTTAACTGCTCCGCATTCTAATTGCGAAATTCATGGATTTGCAGATACTTCAATAAGGCTGCTGCATTTACGTTCGAAGTAGAGTGGCTAATAATATTTCATGTCGTCTACTAACGTCAAAATCTAAAGTCGCTCCTTTGAAAAGTAAGTCCCTACCACGACTTGAGTTATGTGCAGCACATTTATTAGCCAAACTATGGGCTAAAGTAAAAACCATGATGTCGTGTAGAACTGAAACTGTTACGTTCTGGACAGATTCCGAAGTAACACTTCATTGGATTAAGACACATCCATCAACCCTAGCAACTTTCGTATGGAATCGTGTTGCAGAGATTCAGGAATTGTCAGACCAAATTATATGGCGACATGTTCCTTCACGAGACAATCCTGTTGATATTGTTTCTAGGGGTTGTAATGTTGATGATCTCACTGACTCCATTTGGTTCAAGGGCCCGGCGGTTTTACTTAATGAAAGTGAGCAGTGGCCAGAAAATTAACATTTTATGTTGAATGCTGAACAAATGTCATTAGAGAAAAGAAAATTAAATGTATTTCTTGCTGTTGAAGAACCAAACTCTATTATTGAGTTGGTTAACAAACATTCATCCTATCTAAAGTTGATTCGAGTGTTTTCATATGTGTTCCCATTTATCCAATCCTGCCGGAAAGGAAAATTAAATACTGCAAATAACAACCCAACAGCAATTGAAATGAATTTATCATTTTTGAAAATAATTGAAATTATTCAGAAATACGAGTATTCCAATGAAATTAAACTTGCAGAGATTAAATCCATTTATTCATGAATCTGAAGAAGGGAATCTAAAATTTTCACTTATCAGGGTAGGCGGGCGATTGCTGAATGCAGCAATTCCGTACGATTCGAAATTTCCATTATTGATGCCTAAAAAATGTCATTTTGTGGCGATTTACTTGCGACACTTACATTTCGAAAACTGTCACGCTGGAGCAAAAGCATTAGTTGCTCTTCTTCGAGATAAAATCTGGCTAATAAATGCCAAAGAAGAATGCAGTCGAGTTGTTCGCAGATGTATTCATTGTTTATGTATAAACCGAAACTGTTGAATCAAATAATGGGGAATTTGCCTGCTGACAGGGTGAGAGCTTTACGACCATTTAAAATATATATTTTTTTAACGCTTTATTGATTTATTGAATCTGTCTATTTTGACCTTACAATAAGTATTTAAATCTTATAACTAAAATTAAAACTATTTGCTCTTCAGCAAGAGAGCCATAATGGTAAACTGTCACTCATCTTAGCGGGGTGATAGATCTGCTCTACGGAGCCTGGATCGGGTTTGGGTCTGCACAAGTTGTCTTGCAAGCGTATTGGGATGGTTTCGCAGCTTCACAATATATTTCTCACGGACTTTCTTGAACTCTTCCTTTACCAATGTCACTTCTAGGTCTCTGTGGATGTTTTCATTTCTTATGTACCATGGTGCTCCCGTCATGGTCCTAAGAATTTTAGATTAGGCCCTCTGTATAAGATCAATACTGGTGTTGCTAGCCATTCCCCATAATTGAATTCCATATTTCCAAATTTGTTTTAAAACGGTCTTATACAGGATGACTTTATATTCAAGGCTTAATTTTGATTGGTCACTGATTAACCAATGAAAGCTAGAGGCTTTTAACTTCATGTGAAGTCTCTTGGTTTCTATGTGTCGGCGCCAAGTAAGCTGTCTATCTAGATGAATACCAAGGTAGGTGACATAATCAGACTGCGGTATATTAACGTTGTTGAGTGTGACAGGTGGGCAATTTCCTCTCCTTAGAGCGAACGTAAAATGTTTACTTTTCAGCTCATTTACCTTTATTCGCCAGTTTTTCAACCATGACTCCACACGTACGAGGTAATTCTGTAGTTGACTAGATGCCATGAGTGGGTTTTCGTCAGAGCTAATAATGCCGGTATCATCAGCAAATGTTGAAATTGTTAGTTTATCGCACGTAGGGAGGTCGGAGGTGTAAATCAAATATAGCGTAGGCCCTAGTACACTTCCCTGTAGAACGCCAGCTCCAATCTTGTATTATCTCGTCACATAATCATTGTACTTAACTCTGAAAAGTCTATTCGATAAATAAGACTCCAGCAATTTATGAGTACATAGTGGTAGTAAACATTTGATTTTATGTACTAGACCCTTATTCCATACCTTGTCAAAAGTCTGAGCAACGTCTAAAAAGACGGCAGAACAATATTTCTTTAATTCAAACGATTTTCTAATCTCTCCAGTTAAACGATTGACCTGTTCAATGGTGCCATGATGTTCACGGAAACCAAATTGGTGTACTGGGATAATGTTTCCATCATTCAAAAAAGGTATTATCTTTTCCTGGAATATTTTCTCGAATAGCTTCGACAAACAAGGGAGTAGGCTAATAGGTCTTTAAGAAGATGGCAGGGTTAAATCTTTACCCGGTTTAGGTATCATTATTATTTGAGAAATTTTCCAATTTTTTGGATAAATTCCTAGTTTCAAGATCGCATTAAACAATATAGATAGCACAATTATTGCCACATTTGGTAGGTTCTTAATCATTGATGGCGTTATTAAATCATATCCCGGTGATTTTTTCAAGTCTAATTTATTTTTAATTACTCTATTAACATCCTCAGGACTAATATCGAATTGGGCTGCATTAGCCATTGTTGAAGCTGGCAGTTCTTCTAGTTCAAACTCATTTGCCGTGGAGTTGGGTTGAAATACTTCACTTAAATGTTCAGCAAATACTGAGGCTTTTTCTATAGAACTTCGTGCCCAGGTTCCGTCAGCTTTTCTTAAGGCGCTTTGTGCCTCTACCGGTGGCTTAATGTTCCTCGTTGCCTTCCAAAGAGAGAAATTTGTGTATTTTGTACTCGTCAAACTTTTAATATAATTTTCGTTTATGCGATCATCTTCTAAATGAAGGGCTCTTTTCAGTTTTCGTACTGCTGCGGACAGCCTCTGCTTTGCAGCAGGTGATCTATTATGTTGCGATTCTCTTCTGAGTCTTCTCTTTTCGAGAAGAAGTCTTTCAATATCCGAACTTGAAATAGGCGTATTAGTTTTTGGAGGGATCTGGCACCTAGAGTGTTCCAGAGCCGATATGACTGCTGATATATTTCCTATATTTTAGCCAATTTGTCTTAAAATACAAAGAGTCCTTAGGAAATCTTGGGATGTTGGGTCTCTCACAATAATTAATAATTACAGGAGAGTGGTCAGAAGATAGATCATAGGATATTTCTGTGGATATTGCATTCCGAATAATATTTCTGCATATGGCGAAGTCTATTAGATCAGGAATTTTTCTAGGATCAGTTGGCCAATAAGTTGGGTGTCCAGGAGACACAAAATCTAAGCAATTTTTGCGATCAACTAGAGCTTTATATAGCTGTCTACCTCTGGGATTTACCAATCGCGAACCCCAATATGTATGTTTGGCATTGTAGTCTCCACATGCCAGAAACCGATCTCCTAGTGTTATAAAGAATTTTTCAAATTTCTCCTTGGTCATCGAAAAACGTGGTGGGCAATATATAGCGCTCAGAGTTAAGTCTCCAGCTGGGTATTCAAGGCGAATAGATGTTGCTTGCATATAATCCTTTGAAAACGCATCTAGGGCATAGTGTCTCAATCGGCGGTACCGCCATGTGCCTTACCATCCGGATGGTTTGTGTAATGAAATGAGTATCCTGATATATTAAAGTTATATCTATTTGTAAGATGTGTCTCCGAAATTAACATCACATCGATGCTTTTATTTAAGATAAAATGGGAAATTTCCGATTTGTGCTGGTTTAAACCATTTGCATTCCAGAAACATATCTTCAAACAATTAATTTTCTTGTTAATAGAATTTGAATCATTTGGTTCTGTGCTCTCAGAAGCTCTTGTATTGTGTTTTGCATGGATGACATGAAGTTAGTCATATTTTGATTAAGAGAGGAAATATTCTCAGTAAGTGTTTGCATAAGGTTTTCCAATAGAGTTGTGTAGCTCATGAATGACCTAGTTCAATTGAACTATTCACTCAACTGAGCGAAGTGAATCATTCATCATACTGAGCGTTTTCAGCTCAGCACTGAGCGTATTCAACTGAGCGGTTTTGTTTTATGCTCATGTTTCTTTCAGTGCTCATGAAAGAGCTGCACAAGCACATGTTTCAATGTTTCACATGTTTCACTTTACTCGTCAATTCTGTAACATTCTTTCGCTCACTGACATTGAAAAGTGAGTGAGTATTGTGGCCTACAAAAATAAAACGATCATTCGAATGTAGGTTTGTTATGTATGTATATTAAAGACCTGCACAAGCTGCATTGTTTAACATGAAGACAATTGCCACATGATGCTTTTGTCATGTCATGTTATGTTCTTTTACCTACTTAACAGCAACACGCAAAGGCAATGTATATCAAAACAAAAAACAAATGCAGCATCATTTTAACAACATCATAACACACACAACATTAAAAAAATTAACAGATGCATGGATGACATGGAAAATAATTTCAAGTCATTTAAATCATGTATGATGCATTTTTGTATGAGATGATTTCAATTCATTTGTAGTATTTATTGTGTGCAATAAGAAAAAATTTACTATAAAAATACAACTGAAATTTATATTTATATTATATAGTAGGTCAAAATAAAAATACGAAAGTACACCAATGGGTTTTTCAATGTTGTTTTGGAAAATTTTACAATATTTAGTAATATTACCTGTTATATTATTACTTAAAAAGGAATGCGTATTCCACGCTTAAGCCATAAAATGCCAATAATTTTCATGGAATTAAAAATTTAATGTTTTTCACATATATATTTTAAATACTACCTGACATAGGTACGACCGCTCGAATATTATTAACGGGACATTTAATAATTACATTGCAAAATAAAATAAAACTCCATGAACAAAGCCAATTGGCCTATTAGACGGTGTTTAATTAAAGAAAATTAAATTAATGTATAAATCCTTAACGGTGAAGTTTATAATATATTTAATGATATTAAAGACAAACGTGTTTATTATACTCGTTGTAAAAACGTGTTTAAATTTAATGAAATGTCTCTGAATCTTTCGAGGCATAATTGCTACAAAAATTTAAATCTACGAAAATGTTCCAGTGGAACAAATGCAACTGCCCAACGATTTGAAGAAAAAGTGTAGGGCATTTCTTGCGTAACTTCACAGAATTTTTTTTCCTATTTTTTGTTTTCAAATAAAATCTAGGAGGCTTGAACAAAATTATTTAAATTTTCTAGTATATTTTTATGTTATTCAAAAATGTTTGAAATTTTTCTTGGAAAATATTTTATTTTTTTATGATTTTCAGCTATACAATGAGAAAATATGGGCTAAATTTACTTCATTTTTGAAATTTAATTATATTATTTACGTTTCAGCCTTTTCGATACATTTAGAAATATTGGACAATATTGAGATATTATACAAAAATATTTGAAATACATAATGCAATTTATTATAAAATAGCAACAAATTTGTGTAAAAAAAAGCAAAAATTTCCTTCATGTACAATTTTGTAATATTTATGAAGATGTTCTTATTCTGAATGAAAAAAGTTTGGAAAAAATTCATATTCGATTAATAATATTTATTAAAAAATTCATTCCAATTATGAATTTCTTTTTCCTGTGTTACACTTTATTATTTACATATATTTTTTTAAAAATCCTTATATTATTTGCTCTAAATATTTAAAAAAAAAATATATAATGCTAAATAATAATAGTTCTCAAATTTTCACAGTTCAGGAGTTGTGTACAGTTTCATTCTGCTATGCAATTTTATTCTGCCTAACAATGCGACACTTGTTAACATCAATTCAACATCAACACATAACAACAGCATCATCAATAGCTATAGACATGACATGGCACAACACGGTTTTCGCGGCGCGAAGACATGGTGCAACATGGTTTTTGCGGCGCGATGACATTGAACAACATGATGTGCGCGTCGACACAACAAAACAAAGCATCAAATTTTGAAGTAAGGCATTTTTCTACAAAATGTTGTCTTGTGCAGGCCTTTAACACATACCTACATTCATGCTGTACTCTTCGAAAGATCTTTCGTCGTGGGAGCTGCAAGAACATTACATCAATGTAAGTTTCTCTTAATATTTTTTTTTATTGATCATTTTGAATCTCTTGTTCTGTGTAAAAGTTTTATTTGTTTTTATTTATATTTTTTTAGATATTTGGGGTGACCATATTAAAATTTAGTTTATTGTTTAAACAATTAAATTGATTAAAATTCAAGGAAAATATTAACATTTGATTTAAAATATAATTAGAAATGTCTAAAAATAATTTATAATATTTAAAATTATGTATAGAATTCTTAAATTTTAATATGGTTCCAAATTTTATTGTATGTATTATTTTTAGTCCTACTGTATAGGGTTAATGACCACATATTTTTTTTGTTAAAATTAAGAGTTTTTTTGTTGCTCAATTTTTTTTGTAAACCTTATTTGTTTTTTTGTTTATGATATTAATAAGTTTTTTTAAATAATCAAAAATAATGTTTAGATTTTTAATTTGAAATTTAATTTAAATAAATCAAAATGATTTTTGGCTAAATTTTTGAAATTTAACTGTTTGATTTGAAAACTTTTTGGATGTAATTTTGCTGTATTTTGTAAGGGATTACTAATTGGGTTTTTTTAAGGATATATTATTAGTAATCATGGTAGGGTGGGCAAATTATTGGGTCAAAACATCTGATTCAAATTACCGTAAGGTTTTAGAGAGTTTTCTTTTCTATATATTCATTTTCCTCAGATTTTTTTTATATTGCTTGCAAAATTTAAAATTTTATAGTGGCAAGATTTACACGAAGCAGCAGGCAACGAACCTCCCCTCCGACGAGCAATAAGGCTGGATAAATTCATGCAACTCGCATGTTTATGCTTCCACAAACATTTTTAAAATTTAACACGTTATATGCTACATTACCTGCAGTTGTTAGCTCCAACTTACTCAATTCTTTCTTGAGTTGTTTAACTTTTAGTTCCTCAAACTTCATGCTTATTATTTTGCAATCCCACTTCTGACACCAATTGTTACGTTTTAACCTTTTCAAAACGCTGGTTTATTTCCTTTAAATAAACCGGATACTTTTGAAAAGGTTAAAACGTAACAATTGGTGTCAGAAGTGGGATTGCAAAATAATAAGCATAAAGTTTGAGGAACTAAAAGTTAAACAACTCAAGAAAGAATTGAGTAATTCTTTATTTATTTAAAATGTACAACCACCACAGAATTAAATAGTCACTCAATGTTTTTTTATACACATTTATAAATTCTCAGAAATACAGACACTTTATAATGTACACGAATTTACTTGAAAAATACAGCACACTTTAAGGCACTCAGTTGATGTTTATTCGAATAGCGTCTCTGATAAACTGACTAACGACCAAGGTTGCCAACTCTTCAGCTCAGAAAATGGCTAGATTTAGAATTAAAAATGGCTAGAAATGGCTAAAACCCAAAATGACTGAATACAAATTCATAAATATTGTCTTTTTATTTATTGAGATCGACTTTACTAGTATGTATATAAAAAATTACATTTCTTAACAGATTAAAAAATTGTAATATCCACATAAATTGGTTCCTTTTTGATAAATGTTACGTGCTCAGTGTCGGTCGTCTAACTAAACCGGCCCTACTAACTCCTGCGGCTCATTCTCTGGGAGTAGTTCTCAACCCTGAGTCTACTGAGTTACGTACAAAATAAATACATGAATCATAACAAAAACTCACACTCTAAACAAACAACTTACACTGGAACACATATAAATAGGGAGATAGATGTACATCTCCAATTAAAAAATGTTCCTATCTCATTTCGTTCCACCTAACATCTTTCGATTATGTTAGTGTCACCACTAATAAAATGGCATTTATATTAAGAAAAAATGTAAACAAATATAATATAATAATGAGGGGACATTTTATTTGTTTGAAATTTGCTTGTGAAATTATTTTCTTATTTAATTTGATAGTATAAAAAAGAAAACCAGTCTCAATTCATTTTGTTTTCATAAAAACAATATGATTTTTAATATTTTTGCAATTTTACTGATGGTAGATGTTGCAAGTGTGAACAAATCTTTCAAGTTTTCAACATCTTCCATACGATTCGCAAAAATGTACGTAAGTGTAAAAACCCTATTATACCATGTAATATGATTTCAACACAAAAACTATAGTCTTTTTCGGCATTATTTAAACTATTCGGAAATTTAATTTAATAAAACTTATTTTTCTGATTTCTTCAATATATTATTTTTTTTTGGACTTATTTCATAAATTCTCAATCTTATCAATTACACAATAATACTAACTTAACAATCTTAACACTAAATAATAACACAACAACACTATCACACCAAAGGCTCGAACTAAGACTAAAAATGGCTTCACACACTTTTTAAGCCTGACTTAATCGCGTATACTAACAACCCTAAAAGAGCTCTCTGAGGGATCGAATATTTTCTTTACCACTATCTGTAATTGTCGCTAAAACTCTATTATCTTATTAGTGCGAACCATTTTACACTATGAACATAAAAAGACAACACAAATATAAAAATAATAATATGTACTTAGCCTATCTTAACCTACCCTATTGAATATTGAAAAAAAAACTTATACATATATATTTTCAATATTTTCTAATACGGAGAACAATTTTACGATATTTAAAATTTATATAAATTTCCTACTGGGGTGATACCGAAAAGCTCACCCCAGCTATTTATTTGGGTTTTGAAATTCGATAAATATATCACCCTAGACAATTTTCTTGGAGACTACACTTATAAAAAGAGCTTTTTGTTTGCAGACAAACTTACACATAAAATGATGCCAATTGTCTTTATAACTTCTTTGGTTGCCACTTCAATAAAGCTTGGGTTGAATTTCAATAATTCTCGTTATATTTCCTTGGTTTTTGAAAGATTTATACGTTTAGAACTCTTCGGCCAATAGTCCTCACAGGCGCTTATTTGTGTTTCCTATGGTCTCCTGTCTAACTGGGGATTTCTAACACACAACAAAAAAGAAACGTTCTATAAACACTAAAAAAAACTTCACACACTATTTTATTTAAATAAAAAACTTACATTGAATTTTCACTGTCACTTTCTTTAAATATTTTTGTAATTAAATATAACTAATTATCTTTATCTTGTACAGATTTTTAACGTTTAAAATTTAATGGTTAAAATACGATTGTTCTGACTCCACTGAATGCAATTTATAAAATGTTCTTAAATTGTTATTTTCTTTTTGTGTTAGCCCTTCAACTAAAAACATAAGTACATAAACATTAAGGCCCTAATTTTGTAAATCACTTCACAAAGTGATATTTATATGGAAAGCAAAAACAAAATTTCAAAAATTTTAAAAATTTGTTTTTGTATATACAAATTCTTAACAGAACAAACGCACCAAAATTCAAGCGTTGATTTGCCTTTCATAATTTGAAAATTTTGTATATAAAACAAAAACAAATTTTTAAAATTTTTGAAATTTTGTTTTTGCTTTCAATATAAATATCACTTTGGTGACGTCATTTACAAAATTAGGGCCTAACAAAATTAAAACCTAAACAAAAAATAGACAGCGGAAGGGGCCAATGCACGCTCTCCTTAGGACTTGAAACCTTTAGCACTTACATTTATAGTGCATTTACACCGAAGTGAAATCTAGTACATATGAGATTTCGAGATATCTAGTTATTTTGACGAGATTTCCCATACAAAATGAAATCTACTTCGTGACTAGATTTTGGGGAAATCTCCTCAAATCTACTCAGTACCAAGTGATGCAACCGTGAATTTCTTCATAACGGACTAAAAAATACAACACTGTACAAGTAAAATTTGACAGATACAAATAAAAACAAGTAAGAGTGCTATATTCGGCTATGCCGAATCTTATATACCCTTTACCTTTGTTGTGGATGCATTATTATTTTTTATAATTAGTATATATGAATGTACATTGCCCACTTTCAGCGTACAGCATCCTAAATTTATCAAGAACATAAAAAACAACAACGCCAAACGAAACAAAACACCAAAAGAAAAAACAAAATACGCAAGCCAATGAAACCAACACACATCCAAACATACGTTTAATTGTATAAAAAACAATAACGCCAAAAGAAACAAAACACAAAAGACAAACAAACTACGCAAAGCATGCACATCCAAACATACGATTTGTTGCTGTTTTATCAAAAAAACCAACACACAACCAAACAAACGTTTAGTTGTATAAAAAACAACATCAACGCCAAAAGAAACAAAACACAAAAAAAAAACAAAATACGCAAAGCATGCACATCCAAAAACATACGTTTTGTTGCTTTTTTGTCAAAAAAAGCAACACACAACCAAACAAACGTTTAGTTGTATAAAAAACAACAACAACGCCAAAAGAAACAAAATACGCAAAGCATGCACATCCAAAAACATACGTTTTGTTGCTTTTTTGTCAAAGCATGCAATACATTGTGTTTTTTGATGAAATTTTCAGAGGTTGTCTCGGATTTTTGCTCATATCTCCGTTATTTATGGACGGATTTTGCTGATTTTAAATAGCAAAATTCTCGAAAGTATGTCTGACAGAATTGTTGAAGATTTGGATCCCGGAGATATCTGGGGCCTTCAGAAAATTGATTTCAACAGACAGACAGACAGACAGACAGACAGACAGACAGACAGACAGACATGGCTTAATCGACTCCGCTATCTATAAGGATCCAGAATATATATACTTTATAGGGTCGGAAATGAAAAATGTAGAAATTACAAACGGAATGACAAATAAAAATAATATAAAAAGTGCGGAACAATTTTAGCGTTTGATAAATATTTTCAATGGATGCAAATATGAATAAAAGTTAAATTTATAAATTATAATACTAAAAATTTACTTATTTACTGCGGGTTTTGTTAGTCAGCTGTTTTTGTTATTAAATGAAATCTTGCTAAATGTCAGAAAACAGCGATGTAAACGGTATAGATTTTGAACAAGATTTCAATTAAAATCCACTAGATTTCGCCTCGGTGTAAATGCACTATTAGGGGCAGTGAGAAAACAATTAATTTTCTCTTACCCTACCAACAAGTATTAAGACATAGTCTGGTAACACATAATCCTACTATAAAATACAACACTACAATAAAATTCCCAAAACAATACTTCCAGTCTGCATATTCATTACACAACAAGAAGAAGACACGTAAAACAAAACAACAATAAATGATGCTAAAAATTAAATGTTTAATATTGTAAAAATTATTAATCTCAATAATATTCCTAATTACCTATGGAAGAAAATAGTCTGTGATCAGTCAAATATATTAATGGTAAGTTTACCCCTGTTCCTGCCTTCAATTACCTCATATGATAATAAAAAAAATTCCTTTAGCGCCACTACAAAACAAAAAACCCACCTCTAAATAAACTACATCATAACCAGACCAGGCGTATTTGAGGAACCTATTTTCAAAGAAAATTCGACCGCAACATAAATTAAACAAATTTTTGGGCAATTATAAACAAAATCGGATCCATTAAATAAATGCAAAATTGATTTTTGAATATGACTGTGTTTGCTTTGGAAACAATTACGCAACCTGTTCTCATCAAATCCACTACGTAAGATTTTTTTTTTTAAAATACTATTTCTTTGTCATTTGATTAATTTGATTTGATTATATTTTTTAAAAAATGTCAAGAAAAGTTTAAAATAAAAAAGGCTAGGACAAAACAAAATGGCTAAATGAAAATAAAATCGCTAGATCTTGCCGGAAAATGGCTAAATTAGCAACCTTGCTAACGACTGCAACCTCTGCCACTATTTATAACACTGCCATCTGCACTCTAGATTTCTCTTTAACTGTCTAGAGCATTGGTGGCCAGAAAGAGAGTGTTTAAAATGCATATGGTGTAGTGTAATATATAGAAGAGAACACCCTGCCAGCAATTGGAAGTAATTTTTTGGATATGTATTAGGGTATTCAATCGATTAACCGTTAATCGGTTAACCGATTAATTTTGGACGGTTAACTGTTCGAATAATTTAAAATTGCCGATTTTCAAATAACAAATAAACCGATTAATTTGTGTCGATTAACCGATTAACCGAAATTCCATTTTTTGCACTTTAACATATATTTTTGTATTTATTTTTCCATTTCAATTCAAATACAAATTTCAAATTAAAATTATATATTTTTTCAAACATCCAAGAAAAATGTTTATTGAGAATAACAACTGACATATTTAATTTACATGTATTTGAAACTTTGTTTGCATTTACATGTTTATTTTTTATTTTATTCAGTAATAAAAAGCCAATTTGGCCAAAATAATATTACATAGTAATACAATAAACCTAAGTATAAAAACAAGGTTTAAATATTCAATAAATTTCATGTTACAATACTTTCAAATGGGCAGAACTTAACGAAACTATCAAAAGTATTCAATATTTAAAACAATCCGATGATATAACGAAATATTTGATATGCTTAGAAAAAACTAAAAAAGCTGAGATATTGGATATTCTTTATCATGCTTTCGATTTCTCCAACATCTACAATCATCGAGAGAGTTTTTTCCAAGTCAAGTTTTATTAAATCTAAAGAAAAAAATCGTTTAAGAGGAAAAAAATTAAATTATATTCATTTTTTTAAAACATTTCAGAAGATCTCACTAAAATCCTAAAAAAATTTAGTTTTTTGTATACAAAAGTATCCTTACCTTATTTGCTATTATTTTTTGGTTGAATTGTTATGTTTTGTTTGTTTTTTATGTTTTTGTACACAAAATTCGTGGTTGTATTTTCAATGTAAAATTAAAATAGACATTATTCGGTTAATCGAATAATTTTAAATTAACCGATTATTAACCGAATAAATCTAAACCCCGATAATTTATTTGCTCGGTTAACCGATTAAACTAGAAACCCGATTAATTGAATACCCTAATATGTATACTAAAATGTGTCTCTTTTATGTCGCAAAAATGTTACTCAGCATATAAAAAACATTTTACAAAAACAATTTACATTACTATCGAATTATACTCATCTTAATGTACATTTTAGTTATAAACAAAGATCCCTAAAAATTAACTTAATAGATAATATTAAAAAGTACATTATGATACAAAAACGATCCATTTTAGTATACAAAAGAATATTATTTTTGGTTAGTGACAAATTTTACAATAACAAATTACATTAATACCGACTTTTTACTGTTTACATTTTAAAAGAAAGAAGAAGAAAATGACAATACTCAGTATATTTATGAATTTTAAAATCATCGGTTGTGTTAAATAAAAAGTGTGTGTTTTAACTTAAGTTCAAATTAAATAGTGATAAATAAAGTTTTATTAAACAATTAGTGATTAATTTAAATTATATTTGTAATTGAAGTGTTTGTTAAAAGTGTATCAATAAATAAAGTTTTTTTTAAAGGTATAGTAACTACTGATTTTTTTTTTAAATGTAAATACGTATTCCAATTAATTAGTGAAACTTATTTCATATAATTTTTAATACTCTAATTTTTAATTAAAGTCATACTAAGTTAAGTTATATTATTATTTTATTTATTTTTAATGTAAATAAGTATATGCATAGTGTTTTCATAACTGGAATGCAATAAAATATTTGCATTTTAATGCAAGAAGCAGAATTGGAAATATTATCTTCTCTCTGGACACTTTTTAGACATAAATTTAGATATAATAATAATACACTAAATGGATAGAATTGGTAGGTATCATATGCGTGGCACCCGCACTGTGATAAGAAAGCGATATCATATTCGATGAGTTTCAACTTCAAGATGATACGTTTGGGACACTTTTTGGATAGTAATTGTTGGCAGGGCACAAATGAATATATGTGTGCTTTGCACTGAAAAAAATTATATTTTTGTATTTATTTGTGTTATTCATTATTATTATTTGCATTATAAATGAATAACGAAAGGAATGTATGTGTTGATGAAAGTATGTATTGATGAAGTATGTATTGATGTATTTATGTATGTTTTGATGTATGTTGTATATATATATTGTTGTTGTATATATATATTTATCACGATTATTTAATATCTTATACTTAAAAAAAATATTGCAGCAATTTATTAAAAAATAAGGTATATGTACATAATTCTTTCGAAATTATAAAAAAATCCAATAATAAAGTAATAAGAAAAAACAATTATATTGTTTATCACAATTACATTTTTGAAGAAAAATTAATTATTTAAATTATGAAATTCGATCAATTTATCGAGATCAATTTCTTTTTCGTAACACTTTATTTTTAATAAAGCCTCTAAGTGGCTATCTGTTAATTGTTAGATAAAATTGTTTACTTATCAACAAAGATACTTTGTTAATTTAATTTTAGTAACATTTGAATTTTAAATAATTGTTATAACGTTTTATAATTAAAAATTTTCATTCTACTTTTGAAACTGAAAATAGTTAGTTGTATTTTATTGAGTTCCAATAGGTTATGGGCCCAGATCGCGAATAATTTAAAATCGTAGAATTGGCAAATATTGTGCGTAATGGAACAAAAGTGTATGTTTCCGTTATTGAACTCCACAAACTATTTTACGTGGAAATTTAAAATGCAGATGCATTTGATTCAGTTAGACCTATGGGATGTTGTTGAAAAGGCCCTTCCAGATCCAATTACCCCAGCATTTATCAAGTCTGATCAAAAAGCAAGAGCAGCTATCGCAATGTGTGTGGACAATTCTCAGGTCCATCTTATAAGAATGGCAACATCAGCAAAATCTATGTGGATTAAAATAAAAACAACATACGAGAGGAAAACAATGACGTCCAAACTACATCTTTTGCGCAAACTGTATGATAAAAGAATGGTAGAAGGTGATAGTATGCAAGAACACATAAACAATTTAAATCTTTTGAGAGCTCAATTGCTGGACAGAGGGGAGGATATTAGAGACAACTCAATGGTAGCTATTATGTTAAATAGTTTACCGAAATCTTTTGGAGCATTGGTAACATCGATAGAAGGTCAACCTGAGGATTCAATTAAATTGGAGTATGTACAAGAAAAATTGTTGGATGAAGCTGAAAGAAGAAGTGAGTCTGACAATCAAGTGAATGATGCAGAAAATGAAGCATTGAAGAGTCAACATGCTAAATTCAAGAATAGAAAACAAATTAAATGTTATCATTGCAACAAACTTGGGCATTTGAAGAAAGATTGCTTCAAATTGAAGAAGGAGAAAACCGATTCCAGCCATGTAGCATCAACACAGGTCTGTTTAAATGTATGTGAAATAAAGAAAGGCTGGGTTATTGATTCTGGAGCTTCTATCCACATGACAAATGATCTCAAATTTTTGAAGAACATGAAGAAGTATAATAGTAAAGTTCATATAGCTGATGGTAAGGCTCTCGATTCCATTGGTATTGGGGAAGGAGTTATACAAGGTAACATTAATCAAATTTCACTTCAAAATGTGTTATACGTTCCGGGTCTTAACGGAAGCTTAATGTCAGTCAAAGCTATGACTGCGAAAGGTTGCAAAATAATTTTTGAAGAAAATATATGCAAAATTATGAAAGCAGACCAAGTAATTGCAGATGGAATTTTTAAAGATAATGTGTATGTTTTGAATGAAATTAATAAAGCATATAATGCCCAGTATTCATTAGAGTGCATTCATTTATGGCATAGAAGATTAGGACATCGTAATTTTAAAGACATTAATAAAGTAGCGAAATATGTAAATGGTATTGAGATACAAAATTGCCAAGAAGAAAAAGTTTGTGATGTTTGTGTGAAATCTAAGTTGACAAGAATACCATTTCCTAAAGAAAGCAACTCTCAGTCAAATGAAGTGCTTGATCTTGTGCACTCAGACGTATGTGGACCATTCCAAGTAAATTCGCATACAGGTAAACGATATTTTTTAACATTTATCGACGATTTCTCGCGTTACACAAAAGTATACGTCATGGCAAGGAAAAATGAAGTTATCAATAAATTTAAAGAATTTTTAGCAGAAGTTCAGAATTTTACTGGCAAGAAATTGAAAGTCCTTCGATGCGATAATGGAGGAGAATATATTAACTCCGAAATGAAGAAAATTTTAAAAATGAATGGTATTATATTACAAACTACAGTACCCTATTGTCCGGAACAAAATGGTGTTGCGGAGCGTAAAAATCGGACATTAGTTGAAATGATTAGAGCTATGCTTAACGATGCAAATTTACCGAAAAAGTTGTGGGCTGAATGTGTAATTGCTGCAAACTATATTCAAAACCGATTGCCTTCAAAGTCTATTAGCAAAACTCCTTATGAAATCTGGTTCAACAGAAAACCTGATGTAAGCAACATAAAAGTGTATGGAAGTAAAGCCTATGTTCAAGTACCAAAGTGCAAACGTCGCAAACTTGATAACGTATCTGTTGAAGGTATTTTGGTTGGTTATGCAGAAAATTGTAAAGGATATAGAATTCTGATAAATGGAAGTAATAAAATTATAATAAGCAAAGACGTAAAATTTTTAGAAAATTTCAATTTACCGGATAAAACGGATAAACAAAATGAAAAAACGGTTCTAGTAGATATTATAAATAATAAAAATGCAACTGAAATTGAAAATGAAGATACTGATTTTGAATCTGACGATGAAGAAGTTGAAGTATTTGAAGATACTTATGAAGAAATTCCTTCAGATGATCTGGAAGAATTGTCAGTAACTCAAATCAATACTCGACGATCTGAACGACTTAAAAATAAACCAAAAAAGAATTATAACGAAATAGTGAAAAGTGCTGTAACGAGTCATGATGTCATTCCTAATTCGTGGAATGAAATGTTGAATTTACCTAAGCCAGACAAGGACTTGTGGATAGCAGCTGCTAATGAAGAAATAAATTGTTTGAAAAATAAAGAGACATGGAAATTGGTTCAACCTCCCAAAGGAAAGAAAATTATTGGATGTAAATGGGTGTTTCAAAAGAAAGGTGACATTGTCAATAAACCAAAATACAAAGCAAGATTAGTAGCTAAAGGTTATACACAAACTTTTGGTGAAGACTTTGATGAAACATTTGCTCCAGTAGGAAAATTTGTTACGTTGAGAACTCCTTTGGCGGTAAGTGCAGTTAAAAAGTTTATCGTTAAACACTTAGATGTAAAGTCAGCTTTTTTGAATGGTGATATTCAAGAAGAAATATACATGGAACAACCTGAAGGTTATATAAAAGAAGGCAATGAACATCTCGTTTGCAAATTGCAAAAGTCTCTTTATGGATTAAAACAGGCAGCAAAGGCTTGGTATGATAAGTTAAATCAAATTTTATTGAAAATTGGCTTTACAGCTGGAAAAGCAGATACTTGTTTATATAAGAAACAAGTTAACAATGAAATTGTATATCTACTCATGTATGTGGATGATATACTAATTTGTGCCAAAAATGAATTATATATAAATGATATCAATAATCAATTAAATGAATATTTTGAATGTAAAGATCTTGGAAATGTATCATCATATTTAGGCATCCAAATAAATCAAAATTCTAATGGAGATTTTCTCATTCATCAAGAAGACAAGATAAATAAATTAATAGAAGATATTAAACTAGAAGATGGAAAGCTGAGTTCAATTCCCATGGATCCAGAGTTTATTAAAATAACCCATAATGAAAATTTGCTACCAAATAAAGAAAATTATAGATCAATTATTGGTATATTACTTCATCTTTCTATAACTTCAAGGCCAGATATAGCCTCAGCTGTTTCGATATTGTGTAGAAGAGTTGAAAGCCCCCGAAAGTGTGATTGGGAAGCGTTGAAGAAAATTGTCAGATATCTGAAAGCGTCAATTCATAAACGGTTAATTATTAAGGCAAATTCAGATCTTAAATTAAAATGTTATACTGATGCTACTTGGGCTGGAGATCATGGTGATAGAAAATCAACTAGTGGCTTTATATTTTTATTGGGCTTAAATGCTATTTCTTGGTCATCTAAAAAGCAGTCAACAATTGCATTGTCGTCCACTGAAGCAGAATTTATAGCAGCTTCGTTTGCTTCTCAAGAATTACTATGGATTAAACAATTGCTTGAAGATATGTCAATTTCTGTTTCTACACCAATTCCTATGTACGAAGATAACCAGAGCTGTATTAAAATTATTGAATCTGCTAAATTTAGTGCTAGAACGAAACACATTGACGTAAAATATCATCACATCAAAAACAAATGCCAATTTAACCAAAACAACCATGAACACAAAATTTTTTCGTCCGGCACTGGCTGGACTAATTAAATAATAATATTAGATATAAGATTTGAACCACTTATTGTTAGTTCATTAAATAATGAAGATACAATAAATAAATGATGAAAAAAAAAAAAAAAAAAAAAACCTTCATGAAACTGGAGTTATTCAAGTACTATATTGTCCTACAGATCAACAGTTAGCAGATTTTCTTACAAAAGCTTTACCACTGCCAAAATTTCAAATGTTAATTAAAAATATATTTTGTTGAGAGGGGATGTTAGATAAAATTGTTTACTTATCAACAAAGATACTTTGTTAATTTAATTTTAGTAACATTTGAATTTTAAATAATTGTTATAACGTTTTATAATTAAAAATTTTCATTCTACTTTTGAAACTGAAAATAGTTAGTTGTATTTTATTGAGTTCCAATATTAATTGGTTTCGATATTTGTTTTTGATTTGAGCCATTTTTGAAAAAGTAGACTCACATATATAAGTTGTTGCAAACATTGAACGCAATCGTAGCGCCATATCTCTACTGGCAGCGTATTTATTGGGGCAAATATTCCAGAAGGATATCCCTGTTTCCATTGGAATTGATAAATCCTGTCTCATAATTTTTAACTCATGCTTTATATTTTCTGGAATATTTTCAAACGAGCAAGTGAGGGGGGTATTAAAAATATTAATGGCCCAATTCATATTAAAAATATCCTTAAACCTGTTGGTAAAATTGTCTATAAGCTTATTAATCTCTTCGCTAAATTCTTGAAGTTTATAAGCATTTGGGTATTTTTCAAAAATGACTGAAAGTTTAGGAAAATTGATCAAATTTTCTTGCGTAATTTGATCTCTTAAAATAAGGAGTTTTCTAGAAAATTCGTCTATTGCATAGAATAACTCATTTATGGCCTTATTTTTTCCTTGTAAATTTAATAAAAAATCAGGGGAAGTTAAAGAAAATAAAAGATCTGCGTCTTTTGGAGTACCCTCAGTCTGCAAAACCTTTGTTATTTCATCTCTTAGATCGAAGAGACGCTCAAGACTTTTCCCTCTACTGAGCCATCTTACTTCAGTAAATAATAATATGTCTCCATATTCAGCATCCACATCCTCTAAAAATGACACTAACTTTCTGTGTTAGAGCATTGTGACCCCCTTTTAACCTATTAATTATTTTCACTGCAGTTTTCAGCTCTTAATAGATGGCCTGCAAATCCTAGCTTACGTCCAACCGTAACTGCAGCACCATCTGTGCAAATTGCAGACAATTTGCTACTATCTATTAGAGATAAAATATTTTGTTCGAATGACTCATATGTGGTTTTACCAGTCACACTCCCATAAAATGATTCTAATTTTACTATTTCCTCAAATGAATCGAAGAAATTGTCGACAGTTCGGACACAAATTATCATTTGTGAAATATTTGAAATGTCGACACTTTCATCAAAACATATAGATAAATATTTAGAATTTCTTATTCTTTCCTTTGTCTTAGAATCTATAAAATGACCTATGGTTTTCGTACGTCGAGAAATTGTTTGACAAGACAAAGGCAATTCTTTAATTATGTCATCCATTTGTGCACCTACTTCCCCAAAAAAGGGAAAAATGGAAGAACACATTTCTATAAAAAATACCCCATCCTCAAAAGGTCGACTTTTTTTAACAAACCAATAGCGTAAGTTGCCTTTGCTTGGCTATTTGGTAAAAAATTGTTGTCCTTAAAATTTCTATTCAATATTTCCCTGTTTTTAATTTCCCAATATTTTTTTAATTTTGAAATTAATTCAGTTCTGTCTATTCCAACTATAGCATGGAGATTAGAATGGGAACTATAATAATGTCGCTTAAGTGTATATGCATTAATTTTTTTAGTTTTTGATTACACACAAGACACTCAGCTTCCTTAAATATATTTAAGCAAAACAGAAAATTATTTTCTGTTACAAACTCTCATACAAACATTTATTTGTAACGGCTTTTGAAAATATTCACCGTGTATCATTTTATAAAGCGTCATAGACCTTTCTTCACAAAGTATACAGAGGCGACACGGCAAAAAAAATATATTTGTCTCTTTCGCTCGAAACAATTTCAACTGGTTCGGTTTTGTTCTTATTTATATAGTTGTTTGTTTTAACGCACTATCTGTATTAAACCGCAAATTTGTTTTCTCTTTCTATCGAAACAAATTCAAAAAAAGCTGATTTTAATGTTTTTGAACTGTCAAATTTGACGCCTCTGTATACTTTGTGCTTTCTTGTTGAATGCTGGCAAGCAACTAAATTAAATTGTTTTTGTTTTGTGTTTAGTTTGAGTTTTTGCTGAGAACATGCGTATTGCGTGTGTATTAGTGAGAGAGTAACACGAATTTGAATATACGGTCGCAGCAAACAGCGTTGCCACGATCAATGGTCAACTGAAAGCTTGTATTCAATGTTAATAATGCCCACAGATATGTTACAGTTTGCTATTACAGCACTGTTATTTGAAAGCTTAGGCTACTTTTAAATCAGCCGTTAAAATCGTTATATTTGAATTCAAGTACAATTTCGTAACAGTATATACTTGGATGGCATATTGTCGTTGGCCGAAATTTCCAGGACGAAATTGAGACCAATTTGTATTTTTATACGAAGTAAAATTATGTTGTTTATGTAGGATAATTTGCAAATCTATTTCCAATTTTATTGGAAAGTGATTCGATAATGCTAAATATTCTTAAGTTGGTAGTTCCAGAGGCATTTTAATGTGGACTAAGGACGAAATGGTCCAAAAAGGAGGGACCATTAGGTTAGGACGGCGCAGTATCCTTGATTTCCAAATCCACTCGAAGAGCTGAGTTATCATAACTAATTAAATCCTCTTAGTTGTAATCTTTGGTTTTTACGAATATTACGTTCTTGAAGTTAAATGCTATATCAATTTTATCATGTGAAAGTGTATTCAGCAAGTCAATTTGTCGACTGGTGTTGACAAGGGATCGTACATTAAATGTCTATTCCTCTACAATTGGGGAGCACCTATTTTTGAAATTATTATTTAAATTGGAATGAAAAAGGCTGACAAAGGTTAAACCAGTTAAAACTGTAGTGGATTTAATTGCTTTTCTAACATTACTACTACCTAGCATTTTATCTATCTGAACTTTATCCAGGTATTGAAGTTTACCCTTTACATATTTTTTATAAGCGAAGTAGCCTCTCCAATTCGCTGAATGA
Source organism: Calliphora vicina (assembly GCF_958450345.1). Lineage (NCBI taxonomy): Eukaryota > Metazoa > Arthropoda > Insecta > Diptera > Calliphoridae > Calliphora > Calliphora vicina. The sequence goes on from NC_088783.1 coordinate 90,175,223, forward strand.
CCCTCCTCATCACAGTTAACGCTGATCGGCTTTGAGTTTTGTGCTTGAGATAACCCACAATCACCCGGAGGATGAAATTTGTCACATTTTACACATTTAGGGCCGTTTTCTCATTAGGTGATTATCTTTTTTCCCAACGAAATACTGCAGATTAAAGAAATTTGGTTTTCTTAACGTCTCATTTGCTTCTATTTTGTCGCAAAGCTAACCCGACCTCATCTGCCAATTATTTATTTATCGTACAGATAAATTCCATCAGCTGACTGCTGTTCATAGTTTTTATGTGTTTATGTTTTTGTAAACGAAATTAAATAGATTTTATAAAAAAAAAAGTTTAACAGAGGAATTAACATTAATTTGATGGAGGATGAACTCGAAGAACATGAATTCCAAGTGAATGCTGAAAGAGTTTATCATGCCAGGTCTAACTACCTGGCAGACATGCAGGATAATGAATTTTTCAAAAGATTCCGGCTGTCGATGGCCACATTAAACAGCTGATTTATGTAAACATGTTGTCACTTGAAGGCAGGGTTCCCAACTTTCACATCTATTTTTGTCGGTATATTGAGAAAACCTAAATTGTTAACGGACAGTTTATCGGCCTAATAAATTTATGTCGACATTTAGTAACTGGCAGTTTGTCGAAACATTGAGAAAACGGGCCTTAAAGTCAAAGTTACAATTGCGTGCAACATGATCCCATATCTAATATACTTGACATTGTATTTCATGGTTCTTTCTTTTCGTTTTCTCCCATATCACAGTTAGGTTTAGTAAGCATTTCACATGATTTGTTTTTCCTTGGGAGTGCCACGCTGAAATTTGACACCGAAAATTATATGGACCAAACTAAGAAAAAAATAATATTTTATCAAAATCGACCACGCCCACTGCCCATAAAATCTAAATAGATTTTTTCGCATAAAATTTTTCCTATGCAAGTAAAAGTCTAGAAATTTGGTACATATATTTTCTGAAACAAAAGAAGAACGTATGCTAAGTTTTATTAAAATCGGCCATGCCCACCGCTTACCGCCCATGTAATCCAAATGCAACACATTTTTGTGCAAAAATTATAGCAGTGGTCGTAGAGCATTGAAATTTGGCACCGAGAATTATATGGACTAAATTAAGAAAAAAATAAAATTTACAATCCAAATAGATTTTTTCGCATAAAATTGTTTATATCCAAGCAAAAGTCTTGAAATTTGGTATATACATTTATTGAAACAAAAAAGGAACGCATGCCGAGTTTCAATAAAATCGGTCACGCCCACGAAACCCATTCATAGATAAAATTGTTTTAGATATTTCGTTTATTATTCGAGAAAAAATGTTAAGTTTTCATCCTGTTCCGAAAACTTCCGAAAACTATTTATTTTTTTAATCGAAACAAGACACTCCCAACTTTCATTTTATTAATAAAATACCTGGGGGAAAGTGGGGCTACATTTTTTCTTCCATGGAAAATCAAAAATAAAATAATTTTTAGAGACTTATAGATTTGGTCATATCTTCTTAACGGTTTATGATATCTCCATAATTTTTTTTTATTTATGGAGAATTGTTATATTTTTCAAATATGTTAAAGGTAAATGGTATTATTAGGAAAATTATACATATATAAACCACTGAATTGCGTGAAAATATATATAAATTTTTGCCTAACACCCTTGCGTGGACTTTACTTAAATTTTTTAAAAATAAAATAAAATCTACAAAACTACATCATTTGATTTTCGAAATTGAGTGTTTGAAAAATTGACTTTTTGACACCAAAATCCCTCTGTGTGCCGTTGTAAATTTATGAATATTGTTTACGGTGTCTGGTATCAAATTGTATAAAGTTTACTCTTTTGTTTAATTACATTTTTAATCTTATAATCTTGTTTTGCTAAATTGGTTGTTTTGTAGTATTTATAAATATACTGTTTATATTTAAGGTGTTATAAAGTATTTTTTAAACTGCTATATTTTCGTCAAATTTGAATTTTAAAGGAACGTAACTTTTAACCTTCGCTTTACCAAGGTTTTTTTTATGTACATGGTTTACCAATACCCACTTCTATAAATATATGCGACGAACGAAATTTAAAAAAATCAAAAAAAACCTTATACAAAGTTTAAAATGTTTCTATTAAATTCTATAGACCTCTAAAATTTGTTCAGTGATTATAAATTTCTTTTAAATCGAAACAAAATGAAAAAAATATTAAACCGATAAAAACGAAGTGGTCACCCGGTGTTACTGATTTAGAATAATTCTGATTGTCCCATTATTATTAGTATTGATATACTTTTTTTTCCCCCTCCCCTGAATATATCGTTACCACGCCACACTATTTTTATTTCATTCAATTGCGTGTTACCATACACACAATGAATAGTTATTTCGTGTATGTAATTCTTAACTGTTTATTACCATACACACAATATTACACATTGCATTCTTGTCATCTTCTCGGTTGGCAACAACTCTCCTCTTTTGATCAAAATTCTTCTTTATGGAAGTGGAAAAATAAAATTAAGTGGCGTGACATTACCGTTAGTTTTTTTGCTGTTCTGTACCATCAGGGAAATTTTCATACGCACACATTGGAAGAGAATGTGCATTATTTTTTTTTTACTCTCTCCTTGTTCTTTTCTTCCCTCCTCTAATGCAATGGCACTTGACGACACCATAGTGGGAATTTGTTCTATTTATTCCTTTCATTGCTTTTATATGTGTACACATACAAGTACGTTTCTCTCTCACAACAACAACGTTACGGAGAGAAAGGGAAATTTTGATAAAATTGAATTTTTTGCGCATGCTGCGACAGGTCAATTGGTTACAGAAGTCAACAGTCAGAAGAAGTTGCTAGTTGTTTGTCAAAGCGTTCAGTCGCTTATACTTCTTTTGCTGATTTAAAAATAAAAGGATAAAATATCAAGTGTGGGTACAGTTTACCAACTAAAATAGCATTAATTTAAATTTGTTTAAAATAAATCGTTAAAACCAAATTTTACATAAAAAAGGACAATGAAACAAAATTAAATGAAAGTGGAATAAAAATCTAATTTGTTAACTTTTAAACTGCAAAATTTAAAACATTTGAATAAATGTCCAAAATTGACTTGAATAAAATCTACACAACTAATTTCTCGTTTTATTTTGATGCAACTAAACTGAAGTTTCTGATCAGATCTAGGACTTTTCAAAATAATGTCATTATTTGTATAGCTAACATTTCAAAATAGGTACATTTTTACATAGCAATTAGAACCAGAATTTACATATTTCAAAGAAACTAAGACTTATATAAAATTTGTAACACTATTTGGCTAAAATTATAAATACGTAAATTTTCATATCGCAATTAGATCAAAGATTATAAACTAATGAAAACGATACTAAAGGTAGGGTCAGACTACGCAAATTATTTGACACAAGATGTTTCATGTGTTTGATCAAAACTACATCAAATAATTCATGGGTTGATTTTGTGTTCACACTGTACACATTTATTTGCCATATTTGTTTAATCAAACTACACCGAAATACTATCAAACACACAAAAGGGAAAATATATTTGACTTGTTGTCACATTTATGGTAATATTTGTTCTAAATAATTATTAAATAAAGCTGCAAAACAACTTTAATTTCTTTCATCAATAAAAAAGACATTTATAGAAAGTAAAATATTACCAGATTTTGCTTTACATTTGAAAGAATTACGAAATTTCAGTACTTTTATTTAAGCGTCAAATATTTTATGTTTCTAGTTTGAACAGAAAATATTTTTGCACTGCAAACAAGAAAACAGCTGAATTTGGTCAAACAAATTTATTTGCCAATATGAAAACATTCTTGTAATGTGACCAATGTGTGACCACTAAACAGCAAATATTTTCCTGCATTTTGGGTATTTTTTTATTTGATCTTGCAATTCATTTGCAAGATCAAACAGCGTCAAATAACAGCTGTTGCATCATGTGTTATCGCAAAAGTAGTGTTGCTATATCTTAAATTAAAAATCGCTAAATAATGAAAACAAATCGCGAAAAGAACACAATCTTGAACAATTTAATAATATAATTATTAAATGTTTATTTATTAAATTATATTACTATCACAATTCATAATTGAAATTGAATGGAAATGTAATCATGTTTTATACTTGAAAAATATTTGAAATATTAAATATTTTTCAAACAAAAAACATATGGCTTGAATTTATGTTTCCTTTTTACTGGAGAATGCTATTGAAATAAAGTGTAATGCAACTGTAATTCAATTGCTTGACTATAACTCAAGGCTTGAATTACACTTGCTATCAACTTGAATTCCAGTAAAAATGCTTATTGGTTTTTTAATACATATTATTAATCGAACACGACTTTTTCCAAACTTTTTTCATTCAGAATAAGAACATGTTCACAAATATTGTTAAATTTTATGGAAATGTTTACCTTTTTTACATAAATTTTTAATTAATTCAAATTCAATCGCATTATCTAAAAATTTATAATAAAAATTTTTGTATGATACTAAAATCAGAAAAGTGAAAAATGCTATTATGCTATATTCTTCTTCTGCAGTAAAAAAAAAATTAAACAGATCATACTGTTTAAGAATTATTTTTTAATTACAATCAATTCATACTATTTATGTATGTATAAAAAAAAATTTTTCTTTCTTTTCTAAAATTTCAGTTAATATTCCATATGTACATATGAGCAATTTTAAATTTTTTATTTTAAATTTAAAATAGACAAACTCCATGTATAAATAAAAAATAATATAACATCAGACTATGTTAAATGTATAAAAATATAAATCGCATAAAATTGCAAAAATCGCAACATAGACTTCATATCTTAAATTAGTTTTTCTCCCAGTATGTCATCCTAGGCTGAATGACTATTATGTGAAGAAGAAGACTTCATTTATTGATGCAATTATTTAGTGAAAATAATTTAAATAACAAATATTCAAGAAATATTTAATATGTATTTATGTTTAAAAAAAAATAGTGAATTTGTGTCTTTAATTTAGTACGAAAAATATTTAAATAATCTCCTCTTATTTTTCCGCCATGCTGAGCAAATAATTTTCTATTTTTTTCTATTTGATCAAACAATTATTTTATGAAAGTGTTTGATATAGTGTGACCACACGGCAAATATATTTACTGATTCTTTTTCGCAGCAGTTTGGTCAAACAAAAAGAGAAAAATTAAATTCAATATATGATAACAAAATTCAATAAATCTCTAATAAAATGATTACTTTACAATTCGAAATAAGTGCTTTAACCTTAAAAATATTTGCAAGATCAAATTATATATTTTTTAGGTATTTATGTAGCTAGTGGACACACTTTGTTCACATTAAGAAAATATTTTGTTTGCCGACAAATAATTTTGTTTGACTAAAATCATCTGTTTTGTTGTTTGCTCTAAATTTTATTTGTGGTCAGATTCAGGCAATGAAATATTTGATAAACGTCAAATATTAGCTGTGTGTGACCGTACCTTAAGACTTATATGAAGAAATGTTGTATTAGGTGTTTATAATAGCAATAAAGCAATTTTAGATTATTTGTTTAACCTATTGAAAGCTACACAAAAATTTTTATATATATGGAATGTACTAGACGAGATCTACAAAAAACATTGCTTTAGCCATATATTATCTCTTATAGTTTACGAGTTATTCGCATTTCAAAAGTAAAATTTTATTTTTTTGCCTATCTTGGTCTGCCATTTTGCTAATAACGGATCCAATTCTTTCCCGATTTTCTTGAAGTATCTTTTTTTTGAATTAACAACAAATTTATTAATAATCTTAAGAAAGAATTGTTAAAAAATATCTACTGTCGTTTTTCGCCATTTTTTTCGAAAAAAGTACCTACATTAATTTTAAATTATACAGAAAATGAGAAAAAAATAAATAATGTGTTTATATTTTTCTGAAAGATAACATTTCGGGAAATATTATAAAAGCAAAATAATATCAAAATTCGTATTATTGCGTGGTCCAGAGCCTTCCGAAGTAGACCTATTTTTTATGTAAATTTCAACTTTAGACAACATATTCTAAAATCGCATAGCTGCTTTCAAAAAATTAAGACCAGTTTTGTATGTCCCAATCTGTTCTTCAATACCATGCAAAGGGATTTCATAGCCCCGAGCTTGGTACCTTCAATAGATCCAAAAATCAAAAAAATCCCAATTTTGGGATTTTTGAAAAGTTTTTTGGGAATTGTGGGATTCTTAATAACAAATCTAAATCCAAATTTTCACTTTTGCATTCCGACAAAAAATGTCTATATAATTGTAAAATTTAATTAAAAAATATTCATAAACCAAAAAGTTATAGCAGTTTAAAAATTTAAAGTTTCAACAAAAAATAAAAAAAAAAAAAATTTATCTTTTTTTTTTGCAAAAACTCTTCTATGAAGTTTTTAATTTTCAATATATTTAAACATTTTTGAAAAGAAGATGCAATTTCCAAAATATTGATGTATAATATTTTGTCCTTTTTTTGTCCACGTGTCACAGTAATGAACGAATGATTAACATGTCTAGTGAAATTTCATCACCAAGTTATTTTCTTCCATAACAACTTCAATGTTAGGTACTTATATAATACATAAGTACAAACATTAAGCGATTGCAACTCTTTTTTAACGATGAATCCCAGGTATAATATGAAATACCTGGGATATCCCTAAAACATATTTCATACATAATACTATTTTTTACTACAGGTAATAGAACAGGTAGATTTCATAGCATACATTTCATGTGAAATATTTGATAAATAAACAAAAAACTAAAGAAACAAGTAATGTTTTTTTGGGAAAATATTTTTTATTTTTAAATTAATAATTAGCTTAATTTAGTAAAATAATCAGAAACAGAGCAATCCATATGTAAAAGATAAAGCAAATCTTTAAAGTCATGACTATTTTCAAACGTCAAACTTCTGTAGCAAATCCAACGTTTCCTCATAGATGATAAGACTGGATCTGATGATAAAATTAGATTATTCAAAATGTCTTCATTTTGAGATTGTCGAGAACACTTTCTGGAGCTGAACTGCTGAACATACTTGAAGTCCCTATTTCTCGATTCTTGGGGTTCTTCTGTAAGTTCTCCTAAGGGCAAAATATTATGTTCAATTATGATTTTCCATGAACTTTATGTACTGTTGGTGTCATTTCTTTCCAAGGGTACAACGATAATAGAAGTTTTGAAATTTCTGTGGAATACTCGCCAAATTTTGTTGCATTCACTTTGTGCTTACTATTTATTGCCATTAAAATAATATTGACTTTTTTCAGTAATTCCATATTAATTCCCGTTATATCTGAGGTTGTTTCAAAATCTTTGAAAAATCGTCTAGCTGTGTTTCCATCATTTGTGCTTCCATATCCTACGAGTGGTTTATAAATGTTTAATCCAATCTGCTTTTTGAATTCTTCTTTTCTCCGTGGCTCTCATTTCCATCAGTTCTTCATTTTTATTTACTGATTTATTGATATTTTCTGGTATGCTTCTATATTTTAAATCATATGCCAGATGTAGAAAATGTTCAAGAAATCTTATACGGGCATGTAGAGGAGATATTCCGAATTTGAGCACTTCCTCGTTAATTGTTCTTTCCTTGGATATATTCGAAAATTCCGATTTTTTTTCACCACATATGGAACAGTTCCAAGTAGATGATGTTCCTGTTATGGCGTTGCTGACTTTTCCATCGATCATCGTTAGTTTCATATTAAAAGAAACGTTGAAGGAATATTGAGCTATTTGGATTGTAACCGGTACCAAGTCTTTAATTTCAGATTCAATTAAGTTGATCAAATCTTGTGTCGTAATCTTTGTTTCTTTTGTATATTCGAAACATATTGGCCTACAAAAGGCTTTCGATCCAGGAGTTGAATTAATCCATATATCCTCAAAACTAGTTGATGGAGAATCACTGGCAGCATACTTCCGAATTCTTAATGGAACCAATGATGACATAAATACACTTTTATACTCTGATGATGTTTGACTCGATGTAGTTTGCTTATATTCCGAAAGTGATGATAAGCCATCACATCCCCACTTACAGATTAGTTGCAGATCATAAGTATTTATTTTGTTTAGCTGTTCTGTAGAAAAGTCGCAAGCAATCCTTAATGCTGTATTTTCGAGTAGAGTGGAGTCCAATTCTAGCTTTCCCATCAGTGACTTCAATAGGTGATGGTATAATACTCTTTTTCTTTTCCTGAATTGAGCCATATGATGGTAACACTTCAACTCCTTTTCCCAACAATGCCTTTCTTAAAGTTATATAATTATCACGGCTTAGTCCCAGCTGCAACATAAGCGCAATAGCCTCTTCTTCGGTAAAAGCAGTATTAGATGATGGTGTAGGTATGCTCTTAACAATTCGTTTTAATCGTCTAGGCGATGCATTCGGAAGAATATCAGCGATTTTAACAGCTTCCAAAGGCTGTTTTTCTTGCTTTAACATAGCCTTAAATGTATCCGAAACTTCCTCAGTAGACAGGGTTGATAGCGAATCCGATAACCGCTTTTTCTTGGATTTTGGGCACAATTCCATGTATTCCTTACGGGGAGCACCAAAGGCAGACGTGGACACATAAAATTCTATATTTTCATCCAACCAATCACAATATTTGGATTCAAATTTCGTAGCAGAAAATTTTACGGTTTTCCATTTTTAACAAACTTTTCGATTTTACATAATTCCGTTTTATCCACTTTATTATTATGCGTACTTTCGATAAATTTCAATATGAGGTTGACTTTATCTTGAAATTGATCAGTTTTATGTTTAAGTAAAATGGAGGACAAATTTATTTATATGTGATCGTCATCTTTAGCTAATTATAACTAAGCTAATTATAACTAAAATTGTGGATTGAGTATGATTATATATTAATTATTCTTCATGAGTTTCATATAATAGGTTACCTGTAGTCAACGTTTATATAGGTGAAGGTATATTTGGAAATTTACCTGGTCTATTACCTGTAGTAAAAAAATAGTATTATGTATGAAATATGTTTTAGGGATATCCCAGGTATTTCATATTATACCTGGTATTCATTGTTAAAAAAGAGTTGCAATCGCTTAATAACATTGAAGTTGTTATGGAAGAAAATAACTTGGTGATGAAATTTCACTAGACATGTTAATCATTCGTTCATTACTGTGACACGTGGACAAAATAAGGTAGACATATTATACATCAATATTTTGGAAATTGCATCTTCTTTTCAAAAATGTTTAAATATATTGAAAATTAAAAACTTCATAGAGTTTTTGCAAAAAAAAAAAAAATTTTTTTTTTATTTTTTGTTGAAAATTTAAATTTTTAAACTGCTATAACTTTTTGGTTTATGAATATTTTTTAATTAAATTTTACAATTATATAGACATTTTTTTGTCGGAATGCAAAAGTGAAAATTTGGAAATTTAGATTTGTTATTGAGAATCCCACAATTCCCAAAAAAATTTTCAAAAATCCCAAAATTGGGATTTTTTGATTTTTGGATCTATTGAAGGTACCAAGCTCGGGGCTATGAAATCCCTTTGCATGATATTGAAGAACAGATTGGGACATACAAAACTGGTCTTAATTTTTTGAAAGCAGCTATGCGATTTTAGAATATGTTGTCTAAAGTTGAAATTTACATAAAAAATAGGTCTACTTCGGAAGGCTCTGGACCACGCAATAATACGAATTTTGATATTATTTTGCTTTTATAATATTTCCCGAAATGTTATCTTTCAGAAAAATATAAACACATTATTAATTTTTTTCTCATTTTCTGTATAATTTAAAATTAATGTAGGTACTTTTTTCGAAAAAAATGGCGAAAAAACGCCATTTGAATGCACATAACTTTTGACTCAGTAGATATTTTTTAACAATTCTTTCTTAAGATTATTAATAAATTTGTTAATTCAAAAAAGATACTTCAAGAAAATAGGGAAAGAATTGGATCCGTTATTAGCAAAATGGCAGACCAAGGTAAGCAAAAAAATAAAATTTTACTTTTCAAATGCGAATAACTCGTAAACTATAAGAGATAATATATGGCTAAAGCAATGTTTTTTGTAGATCTCGTCTAGTACATTCCATATAGTCTTTCAAATCGGATCGCAAACAAAAATTTGGCATCATTTTTAATTTTTGATATACCCGAGGTGCCCCACTTTGGGGCATTGTGGCTCGGCCCCCCTTGGTTGTTTAAGCCCAAACTTATCGACACCTCCTCTATAGCCATGGGAAATTTTATTAAAATCGGGCTATTCGTTTAGAAGTTACAGATTTATTTTCAGATCCCCCACTGTGCATCGGTGTTCCATTACTCGTTGTTTCGACTGTAGGGCCCAGCAATCAATACAAGATGATGGTGATGTTTTTGTTTTTTTTTTAAAAAAAGAACTTTTAATATTTTTTTGTAATTACTTAAGATATAAATTCATAAGAAAAAATATTAAAGATATTTAAATTACACTCATAAAAATGCAATAGTTTTATTTATAATTTAGATAATAATTTTAGGAAATTTAAAAGTATTAAATAATTTTATATTTTAATTTAATATAATTCATTTAGGATTATTTAGGTTTACATTTTTAAATTCATTTTCATTAATTATTTTAATTATTTATTGCATGTAAGTTGTATTGTTTTTGTTTAAGATTTAATAATATTAATACTTTTAAATTTTTAGCTTTTAAGGTAGTTTAATTTATATAAAGAAATTTTAAGAATTTAAAGTTAAATTTTACATTTTTAAAAAAAAAATATTTTCAGAAATAGATTTTTTTATGAGATTATATGCTATCAATAGTACTTTAATACAAATAGAAATATAAAAATATGTAAAATTAATAAGTTTTGTATGACAAATTATAATTCATAATTATAATTTTTGTTTTTTATAATTTTAATTAATACATAATTTAATAATTCAATTATAATAAGTTATTTAGTTCGATTTTTAGTAATAAATATAATTTTCTGTGTACAAAAACTTTAACAATTATTTAATTTAAATCATTTTGAAACAGCATTTTGGTTAAAGTTTCTTTTTGTAAAAAGTTGTCTTATTTGTTTTCAATTTGGTTTACTTTTCTTATAGTTTTAATTGAACTGTTTGTACACATTTATAGTTATTTTTAAAGCAAATGTTATAAGTCTTAAAAATATGTTGAACATTTTTAATTCGTTGTTAGAAATTTATATAATTATTATTAGAAAATTAAACTTTTATACTTAAACTTTTCACATGTAGATATTGGAAGATTGTCATATGTAAATTGGACAACACGTTTAGAACTTAGGCTTAGACCACGTGTGTGTAATGTATGGAAATATTCTTCTAGTCTTGGGGAGTATTTGGTCCTGGTTCGCACTTATGTGGCTTCCCAAAATGGCATTAATTGGAGTTTGACTGCCACGTCGGACACATATGTCCGACACGACTTTTATTCTCTCTAGCCATGTCAGACAATAGTGCTATATTTTAAGAATTTTTTCGATGTTGTCTGGAAGTTTCTCATCAAAACTGTAATCTTCACATTCTTCATCACTTTCAGAACTTGTACTGAGTATTTTTTCTAACTCAGTATCCCATAAAAAATTCCAAAGAAAATCCTGGGGCCCCAGCATCTTATTTGCTGAAAGTGCCTTGGCAGTCAATGTGTTAAAAATATAAAAATAATCTTTGTAATGACAGCCACATGCCTATTTTTCTGTAAATTTAGGTCTTACCTGAGACAATATTAGTCTTGTTTATAAATTTATTTTTAGAAAATAAAATTAAAAATTTTCTCATTTGCTCCTTTGAAGAGTTTTGTATAACAAAGTAAGTTTTTTAAATGATTTTCACGCTGATTATATATTTATCACTTTTGAAAACATTTAGTATTGGAAAAAACTAATTATTTATGCACTTATATATTTGGTTGATGCGATCACTTAAAAGTTTTGGTCTTTTTGCCATGAGTATCACTATGATTATGAAATTAGTTAAGCTATCAATAAAATGAAGTGCGTATCAAGATAAGAAATTGCGTAGTAAAAATCAAATTACAAAGGAGTGTAAGAGACAATTTCAAATTTACACTTGTTTTGTCTTAGATGAGAAAAAGACAAATAATGTTGCTTAGTCAAACTTAAAATTATTACCATATATGGTAATAAAACTGATGATATTAATGAGTGTAATTATTAGGAATGCAATGTCACAAACATAATTACAAACGTAATTGAGTGAGAAAATTTGAACAAACTTGTAGGGGAAATAATCCGCATTAGGGTATTTAAATCTTTGTACGGCAACGTAAGTATTAAGTTTTTAAAATATAAACATTTTAACAACTTATATACATACTAGGGTATTCAATCGATTAACCGTTAATCGCCGATTTTCAAATAACAAATAAACCGATTAAATTGTCTCGGTTAACCGATTAACCTAAATTCCTTTTTTTTTGCACTTTAACAAATTTTTTTTCTGTTTTGATGCAAATACAAACTTTTTTTCAAACGAGTCTTTTATCAGAACTTAACGAAAATATTAAAAGTATTCAAAATCTAAAACAATCCATAAAGGATTCCAATGGTATAACAAATGATTTTATATATATTGGATATATGTATCATGCTTTCGATTTCACCAACATCTACAATCAGCGAGAGTTTTTTTTTTTCAAGTAATGTTTTATTCTAAAAAAAATCGTTTAAAAGAATTCAGATACGAAATCCACCACACTAACTACAAATAAAATTAACCCATTAAGCGGCGCTGTACCCAAGATTAGTCAACCATTAAATAATGAAAATAAATCCCAAATACAGGTTGGAATGGACCGGTATATTACAGTATTAAAACGGGCACGAAGTCCCAAGTCCTCGAAAGCGGCACCCTTGGCCAAATTATATAAGGATAGTGAACCTCATAGACTAAACAATGAAAATCGTTTTTCTATTCTGGAATGTGAAACTAATGAACCAGTAAATAAAATCCATTCTACAAAACCACCCCCCATTTACTTGAGAGAAAATAATTCGAATCCACTGGTTCAGAGCCTGATCTCATTAATAGGAGAGAACTCTTTTTACGTAATCCCAATCAAGAAAGGCACGATTCATGAAACTAAAATACAGGTCAATAGTGAAAACGATTATAGAAAGGTTGTAACATATTTTGAAACTCAAAAGAAAAGTTTTTACACTTATCAGCTGAAAGGAAGCAAGGGTCTACAAGTTGTAATAAAGGGTATTGACTGTAATGTTGAACCACTCGAAATAAAGCAAAGCTTAAGGTACGGTCACACACAGCTAATATTTGACGTTTATCGTCAAATATTTCATTGCCTGAATCTGACCACAAATAAAATTTAGAGCAAACAACAAAACAGATGATTTTAGTCAAACAAAATTATTTGTCGGCAAACAAAATATTTTCTTAATGTGAACAAAGTGTGACCACTAACTACATAAATACCTAAAAAATATATAATTTGATCTTGCAAATATTTTTAAGGTTAAAGCACTTATTTCGAATTGTAAAGTAATCATTTTATTAGAGATTTATTGAATTTTGTTATCATATATTGAATTTAATTTTTCACTTTTTGTTTGACCAAACTGCTGCGAAAAAAAATCAGTAAATATATTTGCCGTGTGGTCACACTATATCAAACACTTTCATAACACTGCAGCCACACGATCAAGTTTTTCTTGATAGTCTTTTACATATACTGTTTGTCAAAATTTATAAAAATTGAAAGCGGTGACGTAGGCAGCACGCAACTTGAAAACAATTTTAGTACAAATTGGACATAAAAATGTAATCAGCTGTTTTCTTGAATGAAAAATTGAACACCAACTTGAATGTGAAATTGAATGCAAGTTCGTTTCAATTCTTAAAAGTGTGAGTGTATTAGTAAAAAAATGTGTGAGTGTATTAAAACTTGAAAGGCAAAACTTGATCGTGTAACCCCCAAGTAAAATAATTGTTTGATCAAATAGAAAAAAACAGAAAATTATTTGCTCAGCATGGCGGAAAAATAAGAGGAGATTATTTAAATATTTTTCGTACTAAATTAAAGACACAAATTCACTATTTTTTTTTAAACATAAATACATATTCAATATTTCTTGAATATTTGTTATTTAAATTGTTTTCACTAAATAATTGCATCAATAAATGAAGTCTTCTTCTTCACATAAAAGTCATTCAGCCTAGGATGACATACTGGGAGAAAAACTAATTGAAGACATGAAGTCTATGTTGCGATTTTTGCAATTTTATGCGATTTATATTTTTATACGTTTAACATAGTCTGTTTGATTATTTTTTATTTATACATGGAGTTTGTCTATTTTCAAAATTTAAAATTGCTCATATGTACATATGGAATATTAACTGAAATTTTATACAGATTGAATTTAAAATCAAAGAATATTTTTTATACATACATAAATAGTATGAATTGATTGTAATTAAAAAATAATTCTTAAACAGTATGATCTGTTTAATTTTTTTTTACTGCAGAAGAAGAATATGTCTAATAGCATTTTTCACTTTTCTGATTTTAGTATCATACAAAAATTTTTATTATAAATTTTTAGATAATGCGATTGAATTGGAATTAATTAAAAATTTATGTAAAAAAGGTAAACATTTCCATAAAATTTAACAATATTTGTGAACATGTTCTTATTCTGAATGATAATATGTATTAAAAAACCAATAAGCATTTTTACTGGAATTCAAGTTGATAACAAGTGTAATTCAAGCCTTGAGTTATAGTCAAGCAATTGAATTACAGTTGTATTACACTTTATTTCAATAGCATTCTCCAGTAAAAAGGAAACATAAATTCAAGCCATATGTTTTTTGTTTGAAAAATATTTAATATTTCAAATATTTTTCAAGTATAAAACATGATTACATTTCCATTCAATTTCAATTATGAATTGTGATAGTAATATAATTTAATAAATAAACATTTAATAATTATATTATTAAATTGTTCAAGCTTGTGTTCTTTTCGCGATTTGTTTTCATTATTTAGCGATTTTTAATTTAAGATATAGCAACACTACTTTTGCGATAACACATGATGCAACAGCTGTTATTTGACGCTGTTTGATCTTGCAAATGAATTGCAAGATCAAATAAAAAAATACCCAAAATGCAGGAAAATATTTGCTGTTTAGTGGTCACACATTGGTCACATTACAAGAATGTTTTCATATTGGTAAATAAATTTGTTTGACCAAATTCAGCTGTTTTCTTGTTTGCAGTGCAAAAATATTTTGTGTTCAAACTAGAAACATAAAATATTTGACGCTTAAATAAAAGTACTGATATTTCATAATTCTTTCAAATGTAAAGCAAAATCTGGTAATATTTTACTTTCTAGAAATGTCTTTTTTATTGATGAAAGAAATTAAAGTTGTTTTGCAGCTTTATTTAATAATTATTTAGAACAAATATTACTATAAATGTGACCGCAAGTCAAATATATTTTCCCCTTTTTGTGTTTGATAGTATTTCGGTGTAGTTTGATTAAACAAATATGGCAAATAAATGTGTACAGTGTGAACACAAAATCAACCCATGAATTATTTGATGTAGTTTTGATCAAACACATGAAACATCTTGTGTCAAATAATTTGCGTAGTCTGACCCTACCTTTAGAAGATAAAGGCTATAAGACAAAAAATGTGATAAATATTAGAAATCGCGAAAAAATACCCCAACCACTCTTCCGTGTTGAACTTGAACCCGGTGACATAAACCTGAAAAAAAATGAAACACATCCCATATATAACTTGAAGTACTTATTGCATCGTAAAATTACGGTAGAAGAACCACACAAACGATTTGGCCCCGTTCAATGTATGAATTGCCAAGAATATGGACACACCAAGGCATATTGCAAATTGCCACCAGTATGTGTCATTTGCGGGGAGTTGTATAACACGTCCCAATGTAACAAATCTAAAGATGATCCTAAAATAAAAAAATGCAGCAATTGCGGAGGTAACCACACAGCAAACTACAGGGGTTGTCCTGTCTACTCAATTGTTAAAAAATCACAAAGCCAGAAACCAAAGATTTTCCCCGCTCAGCCATTAAATAACATCAATTTGAACTACCCCCCGTTGCAACAGACATATGACAACAAAGTAACATATGCAAATGTACTTAGAAACAACCAAACTCAGCCGCAAGTCCGTCAACCCCAAAACGAAAATATGAACCCAGAGGTAAAAGAGCAAACGCCAATTTTCAATTTTACCCGACTAGAATCTACAATAGAAACTCTTGTGCAATCGGTAAATAACTTAACAAACTCAATGAGTAACATGATGCAAGAAATGCTTAAGATGCAATCAATGTTATTGCAGGCTGTGCTTAACAGACCATGAACTGCCTAAGAATATGTTTTTGGAATGCAAACGGCATACGCCAACACAAAAACGAACTCGAATATTTTTTAAGAAACCAACAAATTGATGTAATGCTGGTTTCTGAAACTCATTTGACGTCCAGAAGTTCCTTTCGAATAAATGGATATGTAATATATGACACCAAAGATCCCAGAGGTAGAGCATGCGGAGGCTCGGCAATTTTAATAAAAGCTCGAATAAAACACTACTTAATGTGTGATTTTTGCGAAGATTATCTTCAAGCTACTACAATCTGTCTTGAAGATTTTCATCGAAACTTAGTGATTTCATCGATATACTCACCCCCAAGATTCTCAATTACAGAAAGTCAATATAATAGATTTTTTAAATCACTAGGCCCCCGTTTCCTGGCTGCTGGCGATTATAATGCTAAGCACACATTCTGGGGATCACGACTGATTACCCCTAAAGGTCGTGTTTTGTTCGACTCAATTTCTAAAATGGGTTTGCATGTGCTTTCGAGCGGCCAACCTACTTACTGGCCTACTGACCCACGAAAAATACCGGATGTTATTGATTTTAGCGTGATAAAAAATATCCCTAGAGAAATGATTCAAATTGAATCCTCGCTGGAACTATCTTCAGATCACTCACCCACTATTATTACTTTATTGAGCCCCCTAGAAATTGTATCCCCGACTGGTAATTTAGCGATGGCAGGCACAAGAATAAATTGGCTCAAATATAAAAAATACCTCAGTACACATTGCTCGGAAAACATACCGCTAAGAACACCAGAAAACATCGATCACTCTCTTATCAATTTCGATAAAAATCTCAGAATGGCTGCTCAACATGCTACCCAAACACCCCGACAATTCAGATATAATAGAATTAATTCTGCAGATGTCGAACGGCTCTTAAATGAAAAAAGAAGATTTCGAAGAGAGTGGCAATTGCACAGATCCCCCCAACTAAAATCGAAGCTTATAGATTGTATAAAAAGACTTAAAAAGCTCTTGGAATTTCGAAAAATGGAATCATTGAATAAATATTTAGAAAGCCTGGACGCAACCCCGCAATCGGATTACTCATTATGGCGAGCAACAAAAAATCTTAAAAGACCCGTTATATGTAAGTCCCCCTTGCGAAATTCAAGTGGTGGTTGGGCAAGAAATGATACTGAAAAAGGGAATCTGTTTGTTAATCATTTAAAAAAAGTATTTACACCGAACACATCAAACGAAGCAATTGAGTTGCCATCTGTTGCACCCTATTTTGGAGCAGCCGTACCCCTACGTTTTGAGATTCGAGAGATCGAAAATGCTATTGCTGATTTAAATCCCAAGAAAGCGCCTGGTATGGATAAGATCAGCAACAAGATGCTTATGGAGCTACCCCGGATAGCAATAAAAATAATTCTTTTTATTTTTAATGCTATATTACGACTTGAATATTATCCTCCAGAATGGAAGGTTTCACTGGTTACCATGATACCCAAGCCGGGAAAAGATCACACAAAAGTAGAATCATACAGACCCATCAGCCTATTGTCTAATATATCAAAGCTATTTGAGAAGATACTTATGAACAAGTTGTACCCGATGTTAACTGAAAACAATTGTATTCCGAATCATCAATTTGGATTTAGAAGAAAACACAGTACTATCGAACAAACCCATAGACTTGTAAATATGATGAGAAAAGCGTTTGAAGAAAATAAATACTGTTCTGCACTCTTCATCGACATCTCTCAAGCGTTTGATAAGGTATGGCATGCTGGATTAATATACAAATTGAGTCAAAATTTACCGGCAAACACACATAAGCTGTTGGAAAGCTATTTAACTGGTCGAACATTTAAGGTTAAAGAGGGAAACTTTTTAAGTACTGCACAACCCATTGAAGCTGGAGTCCCCCAAGGCAGTATCCTGGGACCTTTTTTATATTTGATGTATTCGTCTGATATGCCAACTAACAATCGCACTCATACATCAACATTTGCTGATGATACTGCTATTCTAAGCATTCATGAAAACCCTCAAGAAGCGTCTCGTCACTTACAAAACCACATATTTGAACTAGAAAAATGGTTAAAACAATGGAAAATTAAAGTCAACGAGCAAAAATGTACACACATTACATTTACATTGCGTAGAGAATCATGCCCCCCTATTCATATCAATAACCAAACAATAATTCAACAATCGGAAGTGAAATACCTCGGAATACATCTCGATCGTCGCCTGACATGGAAAAGTCATATAGATGCAAAGTTGACTCAAATGAAATTGAAATCAATTCAAATTAATTGGCTTATTGGCAGAAACTCCACGCTTAGTTTAGATTGTAAACTTCTACTTTATAACATGATCATAAAACCGATATGGTGTTATGGCATACAGTTATGGGGCACGGCCTCAGCGTCAAATGTAGAAAAGATCCAAAGACGCCAAAACAAGTTTCTAAGAATGATCACAGTTGCCCCCTGGTATATCAAAAACGCGAATATACACAAAGATCTAAACGTGCCCATTGTAAAAACTGAAATCTCGAAAAACGTACAAAAATATTTAAAAAAACTTGAAGTTCACCCAAACCCGCTGGCCCGCAACATATTAGATAACCGTGGCCACACTCGATTAAGAAGGAGGGACACAGCAGACCTAATCTAGAAGGAAGAATGCCAATTTAACCAAAACAACCATGAACTCAAAATTTTTTCGTCCGGCACTGGCTGGACTAATTAAATAATAATATTAGATATAAGATTTGAACCACTTATTGTTAGTTCATTAAATAATGAAGATACAATAAATAAATGATGAAAAAAACAAAAAAAAAAAAGAATGTAACTCGACAATAAAAACAACACACAAATAATTTAGAGTTAATGTTTATTAAGTTGTTGATGCTTCAATGATTGAAAAGAGACTAAAGACATAAATAACAAAATAAAGTAAATCAACTAAAAGTAATAATTCATTGTACAAAATAGAACACTCAAAAAAATCAACAGTGATGCCTACAATCGGCCATTCCTGATCATTCAGCGAACTCGCTGTAGGAGACAAAATCTTCTTCATCATAAGGCGGGAGCGTGTAACAGTCGGGCTTAAGGTTGGGTGTTAAAAGAGACAGTTCGGTGTTCTTGTGCACCGGCTCCAGCTCAGATGGTGTGGGAACTTGTCTATACCTTGAAATTTGCCGAGTTACAAAAAAAAAATAATAAATAACACCGAAAATAATAAATAACAAACAAACAAAATAATCGGAAAAATAAATAATTTTCTGGTTGAGAGCACCAGCGAGTAGATCGAATAATCTCACTGTTGAGGCCTATCTTACCAGAAAATTATTTATTTTTCCGATTATTTTGTTTGTTCTGGCGTCACAAGCGTGCACCACGGTTTCAGACCATCAGAAGCATAAACAGAATAGTAGTGACGTCGTTTTCGACTAGAGCAAGGAAGGTCCTCTACCACATACCGGTCGTTCTCAAGGACCTTAGTTACCTGAAATGGACCCTTAAAACGAGGTTCTAGTTTCCTCGAGGAACCCGTACTTGGCGCCTCATTACTGACGAGAATCAAATCTCCAACGTCGTACTGCTTCGGCCTTGAATGTACCCTATCGAACCTAAGTTTTGCCTTTTCACGATAAGCTGCAATATTCTTGACGGCCTCTTGACGTACCGCTTCTATGTTCACCATACGATCCTCGTGCGGGACTGAATTCAAGTTATCATCCTGTAGTATCAATACCAGCTTGTTTCCTAAGATGTCACGAGGTTGAAAACCATACAGGAGATCATGCGGGGAGTAACCTGTTGTCGAATTCTTCATTTCATTCATTGACCATTGTATAGTTCGAAGTTCGGCATCCCATTGACGGTCGCTTTGAGTAGATGGTAGCAACATTGATAAAATTTGTCCGGTTCATGCGTTCCACTTGTCCATTCGCCCTAGGGGTACGGACAGCATTGAGTATGTGTTTTATGGAGAATTCGTCGCAATATTTATCGAAGTCCTTTGAAGTAAATGCGGTGCCCCGATCTGTAATTATTCGTTCCGGTGTACCGAAAAAACTGGTGATTTCATCAATCACTTTCAAAACATATTTGGTTGCTGTACTTGGCACTGCTCTAATAATGCTGTACTTCGTAAAAGCATCTACTAATACCAACACGTGTTCGTTGCGCTTACCTGACTTGGGAAACGGACCCAAGTGATCGAGATGTAGGGTTCTAAATGGTATTGGCTCGATTTCGCTAAAATGATATTCTCCTTCCTTAGTACCACCTTGTTGTTTATTATACGCACATTGTACACATGATTTCACAAATGATTTCACAATGTTTCTCATGCGAGGGAACCACATCAGCTGCTGTATTTTTTCAATAGTTCTATCTATGCTCAAATGACCACCACATTCGTGAGCCTCCTGAGTCGTCTTATAACGGAGAGATTTCGGAACAACCCAAAGTTTCCTCTCGCTTTGAATTTTATATAAACGACCATGATCCAACACATAGCATTTCTGCACTTCCTTATCCTTATTGTGGATCTTGTTTACTATCTCCTGCAGTTCCTTATCCTGTAGCTGCATGCTGAATATCCAGTCACCTATGTCAATATCCGCCTTATCGATCCGCAGTGTAGCAGGTTCCATTTCACAAGATTCCTCACTAGGCATTCGGCTCAGAGCATCCACATGTGCCATCTGCTGTTCAGATCGATGTTCCATGTCGATGTCGTAATCTTGAATTCGGAGCCACCAACGTGCTATTCGCGGAATTAGCTCCCTTTTGCTCATTACTGTCCTTACTGCACTACAATCGGTTATCACCCTCACTGGCTTGCCGTATACATAATACTTAAAACGTTCCAACCCTTTAACTACCGCCAATGTTTCCAATTCATAACTATGCATGTACTTCTCCGTCGAGCTGGTAGACCGACTATAATACGCTACCGGTTTCCACGTTCCACTAGTAGCTTGCATAAGCACTGCAGCCAGTCCGATAGAACTAGCATCTGTATGTAATTGATGTTGAGCTTGGACGTCATAAGCTGTTAACACAGGTTCCGATATCAGAGCATCCTTCAGTTCCTCAAACGCCTTTTGCTGAAGTTCCGTCCATTTGAAGGGCTCATCCTTACGCAGCAGCTGACGTAACGGTTCGGAAATTACAGAATATGCCGGAATGAACTTCCTGAAATATCCACTTAACCCAAGAAAACGGCGGACCTCAGTAATATTCTCAGGGCGATTAAAATTGACTATTGCATCAGTCTTAGCTCTACCTGGTCGAATTCCACCCTCAGACAACTGGTGACCCAGAAACGAAATAGCACGTCGAAACAAATCACACTTACGAGGATTCAATGTTAGTCCAAACTGCCGCAGTAATTCAAAAATTCGCCCCAATTTCTCGATCATTTCAGATTCGGTATCAGCTCCCACAAGAATATCGTCCATATAATGGATCATATCCCCAGGTTGAGTTTTCTCCTTAACCTTCGCCATTAAACGTTGAAAAGCTATCGGTGCATTCTTAAGTCCGAACGGCATTCTCTTAAATTCGTATATTCCCTCAGTCGTTACAAATGCGGTATACTTTCGGCTCTGAGGCTCCACAGGTATTTGGTAATAACCACTATTCAAAGCAAGTGTGGAAAATAACCTATACTTTGTCGCCTCTTCCAATCTCTCCTCAATATTAGGCATTGGATAAATTTGTTTCCTCATATGATTGTTCAACATCCTATAATCAACACAAAATCGTTCACTACCATCCTTTTTCCTTACCAGGATTATCGGACTAGCATATTCCGACTCGGATGGAGCTATTATGTCATTATTAAGTAGATCCTGTACCATTTCGTTCACAATCTGCTTCTTCGGTTCAGGCATTCGATAAGGTGCCTGTGTAATTGGCTTATCTGTGTCAAGTTCGATCCTAAGTTCAATCGTATCAGTTCTCCCTATTTGACTTAAATTATCCGCAAAAACATCATTAAAGTCAGTTATTAGCGTAAATAAGACAGATTTCGTTGAATCCGCAACGTCACCACATTGTACGTTAAATTCTCCAAGATCTGGATTCCCGACATCAGTTCTTTCAAACTTAAATTGCCCGTTTTCAACTAAACCTCTTACCATTTTTCCCGCGAAAACATTCTGGCCAATCAAAACGTCTTCATCCAACAATTCATCATCTGTCACATAAAAAACTGCGTCAAATTTCACATCATCGGCCTTAATTTCCGCCTTAAAACATGATCTCAATGTTCGTACACCGCCACATATTCCCTTAATACTCATTGAACATGGGTCCAAATTACAGGGAATATTTTTTACCACAGTTTGACGTACCATATTGCATTGGCTCCCGGTATCAATAAATGCGGACAACTCCATACCATTCAAAATTATCTTACGCGTAAATAATTGATCGCATGATCCAACACAACGTACACTTGGTGTTTGCCTGCCGCAATTCTGTGGTTCCCCCTGTCGGTGCACTCTCTGACAATCAACACATCGCGGACGACGTGGAGGTTTTGGGCAATTATACGAAAAATTTCCTTCCTCAAAACAATTAAAACATTTGTTATCCTTCTTCCTAGGAGAATCGGGTTTCTCGTTCTTAACTTTCACATTTTCCGACTCACTTTTAGGGGCGTACGATGGAGTCGCATAACTACTTGATGATGTATTTCGTAAAAACTCAGAAAATGTTTCGCGCATTTCCCGCAAGGACGAAAATCGCATTGCCGCGGTGGCAGATTGAAGATCACGATTTTTTAAACCGTCGCGTGTATACTTAATGATTGATTGATCGCTTAGTCCGTACTTGTGGCCAAGAGAAGAAATTCTGAAACAATAATCAATTACACCCTCATTCGATCCCCTCTGGGTATTAGCCAATTTTGCATGTATCTCCGCTTCATCCAGCTGAACACCAAACTCCTCAAACAATTTTCCTGCCAAGACCCTCCAACTAGAATACATTTCCTCCGACCCGTCCAACCACAATTTTGCCGACCCTTTCAATTTACTATATACGGCTAAGATCAAAGCCTTTTCATCAAAGCGATATGCGGCCATAGCCGTATTTACCCTGTTCACGAACTGTTCAGCACCTAAAGATCCATCATCGGTTGGATTAAATTCCGGTATGGTTTCAGCTATTTCCTTTACGGAATAGTGGCTTCGGTTTTCGTAACGACTCTCATTACCAACCTCCTGAGACATCGCATTCGGTAAGTTGCCTTCGCGGTACGAATTTTGCATTACCGATGT
Organism: Calliphora vicina; assembly: GCF_958450345.1. Lineage (NCBI taxonomy): Eukaryota > Metazoa > Arthropoda > Insecta > Diptera > Calliphoridae > Calliphora > Calliphora vicina. Next base: position 90,198,985 of record NC_088783.1, read on the forward strand.
CATTAACTGCTGCATCATATTCCTTAGTTCATCGATCTGACTTTGAACATTCGGTTCTGGAGTATCCATCTCTACTTCTTCAGATCCAATTGCTTGAGTATTAATTCACTCTTGTTTCCAGTAGTCGGCAGCTCACGTTGGCGTAATATTAGCTTTATTTGTTCGGATTTTAATTCCGACACTTTTATTAACATTTTCTCTATAGTGTCTATCTTAAAACGAATGTTCCTTATAACCCGCACTGTTAATAAATTGTCCGTTATTTTCCGTCCTCTAATTTGTTTCCCTTTTCTTCCCTGTACTTTTTTTCTCTTGAATCGACACTTTATCTCAATACATTACTACGTTTCGACATCAACAACTTTTACCGTTAGCGACTGCGACGACGTACACACATTAAACGTATAATATTCTCTTAAAAAGTATTTACTAACGACCGCACAAACAACAAACACATTACGACAGTATTTTCTCCTTTTTCGATCGAACACACACAGCGTCGACGCAGACGTTTCCTTTTTTTGTCTGTTCTTGTTTGTTTCGATACACACACCAACACGCGCGTTTGTTCTGATCTCACTTCTGAGCTGTAACTCGACAATAAAAACAACACACAAATAATTTAGAGTTAATGTTTATTAAGATGTTGATGCTTCAATGATTGAAAAGAGACTAAAGACATAAATAACAAAATAAAGTAAATCAACTAAAAGTAATAATTCATTGTACAAAATAGAACACTCAAAAAAATCAACAGTGATGCCTACAAGAATATTTAAATTATATTCTTTTTTTAAAAGATGATTTCTGAAGATCTCACTAAAATCATGAAAAAATCACATGTGTATACAAAATGTATCTCAAATACCATATTTGCTATTATTTTTGGTTGAATTGTTATGTTTTGTTTGTTTTTTATGTTTTTGTACACAAAATTCGTTGTTTTCATTTTAAAATTAAAATACAAATTATTCGGTTAATCGAATAATTTTAAATTAACCGATTATTAACCGATTAAATCCAAACCCCGATTAATTATTTGCCCGATTAACCGATTAAACCAGAAACCCGATTAATTGAATACCCTAATACATACACAACAAATATTTAATGTTTTTATAAAATGTTATAAAATCGTAACATTATTTAAAGACAAATTTTCTTGAACATAAAACTAATTGGTGCCGAAACCCGGGAAATAGTGTGTTAAAAGTCAAATAGTTGTGAAGTGTTTTTTTTTGTATATAAAATAACTTCGATTTTAATAAAATTTTTAATTATTTTTTAAATAATTTGGTATTGAAAAATATTTGCTTCTTGGAAGTTTAATAGTTTAAATTTTTATTGGAATCGATATTAGATTAAATTCAAAATTAAATATTTCACGATTTTATTTGAAACATTATTTTTCTTTTATTTAGGTAATTTAGTGTTCCTTTTTTCTTCTTGATAAATCTGTGAGATTTGTGTAGTCAGACTAACGCGATGCCCAATTTAGAGCAAATCATAGAAAGACAATGTGGTTACTTAGAGCAGTTAACTCAACTACATTTAAGATTTTTGTCAAAGGCAGGGAAGACTAATGGCTATCTATCTAGTATCCTTCAGGAAATAGATGACTTAAATCTTAATTTTAAGGAGAACCATGAGGAGGTTTGGGGTATTATCTGCGAATCTTCTATGAGTACTCGAGATGTTCCATACATTCAGGTGGATTGTTTCTATTCTTTCTCAGACTTGTTTTTACGTTTTAAGGGCGAAATTCTCGATTCCTTTCCTGAACGGACAATTCCTTCTCCTGCTTATACGAGCACATTTGCACTACCTTCTAGTCATGCAGATACGTCTGCGAGCGTAGATGCAAAGTTACCAAAGATTTCTTACCGAAATTCTCCGGAGATTACATGGAATGGATTCCATTCCAAGATATCTATATGAATCTTGTACATCGAAATACTTATCTTTCGAAACACAGATATCTATATGAATCTTGTACATCGAAATACTTATCTTTCGAAAATACAAAAGTTTTTTACCTTAAAGGCACTCTTTCGGTTGAAGCCGCTAGCCTAATAAAGCCCATATCGGCTACAGATCTTTCATGGTCTACATTGAAATCAAGATATCACAATGAACGTGTCATAGTCGATGCCTTGGTTAGGAAATTTTTGAATATGGAAAAATCGGATGGTACTTTTCAATCAGTGAAAACACTCCTCGATACTAGTCAAGAGTGCATCAGTTCACTCAAGAATTTAGGTTTTGATACATCCACATGGGATCCACTGTTGATTGCCATTATTGGACAAAAACTTGACTTATTGACTCGTAGGGATTGGGAACATTCTCTTAAATCATCTAATTTTCTTGAGAGAACTTTTAGAACTCTCGAATCTTTACATGAAGATATACCATCTTCAACTAAACCTAATCGTTTTTCAAAGGGAAATCATTCAAAGTCAAGGAAGACAGTTCTTCATACAAATCAAATTACACAGATGCAACAAGTTTTGTGTTCACTCTGTAAAAAGCCTCATGCTTTATCAAAATGTTACAAATTTATTGCTTTTCCCGCGAAATCAAAGGAAGAGTTTATTTCCAATAATGGCATTTGTCGTAATTGCCTCACATGTGGTCATCAACATATTAATTGCACATCTACGCACCGTTGTAATATATGTCAACAACTTCACCACACAATTTTGCATCAAGATAATTCCGACAGTTCTGTAAATTCTTATCTTTCGAACGTGATTCCTAGGAATATGGACAATGCTATACTTTCAAATGCTCAAATTTCATCCAACAATGTCTATTTGTTTGGCAACGTTATTCTTTCAACTATACGTTTAATAGTGAATTGTGAGAATGGTAAATTTCCATTTAGGGCATTTTTGGATCCGGGTTCTCAGGGTACTTTAGTGTCTGAGAGGGCAGTTCAACTTTTACGTCTTAAGAGATACAAATCTGATTGTGTCATACAGGGTGTAGGTGAAACTAGAGTAGATAGTTCTAAATCATGGGTACCACTTGATATATGGTCAATGGCCTATAAAACTATAATTTCTTGTGCGGCTCTAGTTCTTCGTAAATTGACAAGTTATACACCTAATACTTCTCTTGGAAAATTGTCGATTCCACAGAGTATAGTTGGAACATTAGCTGATCCTAAGTTTGATCATTCTGATCAGATTGATATCATTCTTGGCTCAGATATTTTGAGTTCGATAGTCTACCTGGAAAATCATTCAAGTTTGGAAACTTATTTTTTCAAAATACTCTGGTTGGGTGTTTTGTGGTCCTACAAATGATAATACTCTCAGACTATTTTGTGAGCAAGAGGAGGTTGAGGGGAAAAGGGAATTGACAGATGCTCTGCAGAATGATTTGCCTCAAATAATAAATAGATGGCGTTGTCATAGGATAGGGTTTTGTGCGGACATTGAGAAAATGTTCCGACAAATTGAAGTGTGTCAGGAACATAGACGGTTTCAACAGATTTTATGGCGTTATAGCTCTGATGACGAAATTTCAGTTTATGAACTGAATACCGTTACTTATGGTACTACTCCGGCACCTTAATTATCGATAAGGGTTCTGAGAAAACTGTCTGAGGATTCTTTTCCAATTGAAACTAAAATTCTTACATACGACTCCTACGTTGATGATATCATATCTGGATCTAATTCAGTAGAAGAGGCAATTTCTATTCAGAAAAATTTATGCACCTTACTTACAAAGGGAGGTTTTAATCTTAGAAAATGGATTTCTAACTCTCCATAATTTTCACTTCAAATACCTGAAGAATTCAAGGAAAATTCAGTATCATTGAATTTTGACCATGATAATGTTGTAAAAACGTTAGGTATTCAATGGATACCTATTTCTGACACTTTTACATTTAAAGTGAAATCACTTCTGACAGAAAACGTTACGAAACGTATAATTCTATCCGAATCCGCAAGTCTTTTCGATCCATTATGATGGCTTGCACCAACAACCATTTTGACGAAAATCCTGTTCCGGAAGTTATGGTTGGAAGAGCTGGATTGGGATTCTGAGGTTCCACCATATATAAGAACTACTTGGCATAAATACAAAAGTACTTTAAAATGTCTTGAACAAATTAAAATATTAAGGTGGTTGAATTACGATCCTGAATCCATTGTAGAACTGCATTGCTTTTGTGATGCGTCAAGGGAAGCATATGCTGCAGTAGTATATGTAAGGGTATGTAGTTTAAATAACGTAAACATTCATATATTGCAGGCAAAGACTAAGGTTGCACCAGTGAAAACCGTGACAATACCAAGGCTGGAACTTTGCGCAGCGGCTCTTTTGGTTAAATTGGCTCAGAAGGTTATTAAATCCCTATCTGATATTTCAATTAAAAATATAGTTTATTGGAGTGATAGTACCACAGTGCTAAGTTGGATAAAGAAGCATCCCTCACGATGGAGTGTATATGTTTCTAATCGGGTAGCAGAAATACAACGCCATACAAACACTCATAAATGGAGATATGTTCCCTCAGCATCTAATCCAGCAGACTCTGCTTCAAGGGGTATATTACCGGAAGATCTCATAAAAAATAAGATGTGGTGGCATTGTCCAGAATTTTTAAAAGATCCCTCTTATTGGCCAGAAAATATTGGTAATGTGGAAACCTCGTTAGAAGAACGTAAGTCAAAAGTCGTCTGTTATGTTTTTAATGAATTGACGTACCCAGATATTTTTAAACCGTTTTCTTCATGAAATAAATTAATACGGGTTTGTGCACTTTGTTTACGTTTTTGCTATAATTGTAAAAGGAACAAGAATTTAGAATGTTAGGTGCGATTACTGCCATAGAAATCAGAAACTCATAAAAGTGTTCATCACACTGTGATTGAAATTGGACGTGTTTTATTTTTACTCCGAGTTAATTTGTTATTTTAATGATTCTTTCGGAAAATAAATATAAATTACACATGTTTATTAATTACGCGAAAGGACGCTATTAATTTAATAATATTATTAAATAAAAAAATCAAAACAAAAACTAAAAGACAAATAAGTGAAAATTATTTTTTTCTTTGAACCTTGTGCATTAACTATTAAATATAGATCAAGAGTGTTAACTAAAGTATTTACAACTACTCTTTAATGAGTCTCTTTAATGAAAACAGTGAGAGAAGGTTAAGTGTAAACGGCAAAAATGCATACGTTACAGTTAATGCAGACGATAAAAATATAATCAAAACAAACAGAAGAATAGATGACCGCCAAGCCTGTTAACCGTGCTCGTTCTTGTTCCCCCGCATTGTCAACAACTAATGATTGTCAAACAAAAGAAAACCCAACAGCTGTTAATCTGGAGTTACCTAAAATTACAAATACTTTATTTACGCCTGAAAGTATGCTAGCAATATCAGCTTCAGAAACGAAATCCACCACACCGACTACAATTAAAATTAACCCATTAAGCAGCGCTATACCCAAGATTAGTCAACCATTAAATAAAGATAATAAATCCCAAATACAGGTTGGTATGGACCGGTATGTTACAGTATTAAAACGGGCACGAAGTCCCAAGTCTTCGAAAGCGGCCCCCTTGGCTAAATTATATAAGGATAGTGAACCTGTTAGACTAAACAATGAAAATCGTTTTTCTATTCTGGAATGTGAAACAGATGAACCAGTAATTCAAATTACCTCTATAAAACCACCCCCAATTTACTTGAGAGAAAATAATTCTAATTCACTGGTTCAGAGCCTGATCTCATTAATAGGAGAGAACTCTTTTTCATTATCCCAATCAAGAAAGGCACGATTCATGAAACTAAAATACAGGTCAATAGCGAAAACAATTATAGAAAGGTTTTAACAGATTTTGAAACTCAAAAGAAAAGTTTTTACACTTATCAGCTGAAAGGAAGCAAGGGTCTACAAGTTGTAATAAAGGGTATTGACTGTAATGTTGAACCACTCGAAATAAAGCAAAGCTTAGAAGATAAAGGTTTTAAGACAAAAAATGTGATAAACATTAGAAATCGCCAAAAAATCCCTACCACTCTTCCGTGTTGAACTTGAACCCGGTGTCATAAATCTAGAAAAAAATGAAACACATCCCATATATAACCTGAAGTATTTATTGCATCGTAAAATTACGGTAGAAGAGCCACATAAACGATTTGGCCCCGTCCAATGTATGAATTGCCAAGAATATGGATATACCAAGGCATATTGCAAGTTGACACCCGTATGTGTTATTTGTGGAGAGTTGTATAACACATCCCAATGTAACAAATCCAAGGATGATCCTAAAATAAAAAAATGCAGCAATTGCGGAGGTAACCACACAGCGAACTACAGGGGTTGTCCTGTCTACTCAATTGTTAAAAAATCACAAAGCCATAAACCGAAGATTTTCCCCGCTCAGCCATTAAATAACATCAATTTAAACTACCCCCGTTGCAACAGACATATGACAACAAAGAAACATATGCAAATGTACTAAGAAACAACCAAACTCAGACGCAAGTCCGTCAACCACAAAACCAAAATATGAACCCAGAGGTAAGAGAGCAAACTCCAATTTTCAATTTTACTAGACTAGAATCTACAATAGAAACTCTTGTGCAATCGGTAAATAACTTTACAAACTCAATGAGTAACATGATGCAAGAAATGCTTAAGATGCAATCAATGTTATTGAAGGCTGTGCTAAACAGACTATGAACTGCCTAAGAATATGTTTTTGGAACGCTAACCGCATTCGCCAACTTAAAAACGAACTCGAGTATTTTCTTAAAAGTCATTAAGTTGATATAATGTTAGTTTGACGTCTAGAAGTTTATTTAAGATAAATGGATATGTTTTTTATGGCACAAATGATCCAAGAGATAGACATTTGGAGGCTCTGGAATTTTAATTAAAACCCGTATCAAACACCATACAATGTATGATATTTGTACATATTATCTTTAAGCCACGACAATCTGTTTGGATGATTGCTACAGAAACCTATTAATTTCGTCGATATATTCACCTCCAAGGTTTTCGATTACTGAAAACAAATATGAACATTTTTACGAATCACTAGGACCCCGATTCACTGGGGAGACTTGTAACCCCGAAAGGTCGCGCTTTGTTTAATACAATTTCTAAATTGAATTTGAATGTGCTGTCGAGCGGAGAACCAACATACTGGCCTACTGAACCAAGCAAAATACCCTATGTCATTGATTTTGCAGTTACAAAAAAATTACCAATGGAACTAATACAGGTTAAATCTTCATTAGAATTATCCTCGGATCACTCACCCACCTTCGTTACTCTATTGAACCCCCTAGAAATATTATCCCCGACTGGTCACTCAAGCACGAAAATAAATTGGTTGAAATATAAAAAATATATTAGCACACACAGTACAGAAAATATATCGCTAAGAACACCAGAAGATATCGATATCTCACTCAAAAATTTTGAACAAAACTTAAAACTTGCTGTTGAACACGCCACTCAAATAACCCAACAAATAAGATACAATAGACTCTATTCTGCAGACATTGAACAGTTATTAGCTAAAAAAAGATGAGTTCGTCGAGAGTGGCAACTCTACAGATCCCCTCAACTTAAAACGGAGTCATCTAAAGAATGTATTTTCCCCAAACGAGTCAAACGACATAATAGAGTTACCACCTACCAAAGTATACCAAGTAGTCCAACTCTCTATTTTATAAATTTACTCTCTCACATATACGGGTACTGTGTAAATTCAACACCCTTGTGAGAGAATTATACACATGAAAAGTCTCGAAATTTTAACTATAAATTGTCCAATAAATATAGTTTGATACGCGTAAATTCACTAACACACATTATTTTATAATTTTTTTCAACACATTTAGCACTTTTTCTTTTCCGAAGCACGTCCATTTCGCACAAACTAAAAAATATTTTTTTTATTAATTTTGACGTTTTATTTTGTTTGTGGTAGGTTTTAAAATATAGAACAGAGTTTCAATTTTTGGTATTAAAAATAGAACAAAATTTAAATAAATTAAAATTTAAACATTTTTTTAGAACTCTGTGTGTCTGGTGAAAATTCAAAAGGCACCAACACATATACATTTTTTTTACTAACACATATTTAGACTTAGGTACTTTTTCACTAACACATGTATAGAGTTAGGTACTGCTGTCAAAGAGTTGGACTACTTGTTATACTTTGCCACCTACTTTACCCCATATTACTGCAGCTGAACCACTTCGTTTTGAGATTTCAGATTGTTGATTTAAACTCCAAAAAATCACCTGGTATTGATAAAATCAGTAACAAGATGCTCCTCGAGCTACCCCAAATTGCATTAAGAATAATCCTATTTATTTTTAATGCTATATTACGCCTTGAATATTATCCACCAGAATGGAAGGTTTCTTTAGTTACAATGATACCTAAGCCGGGAAAAGATCACAGTAAAGTAGAATCATATAGACCCATTAGCCTATTGTCAAATATATCAAAGCTATTCGAAAAACTGTTAATGCACAAGTTAAAGGCTATAGTGAATCATTTTGATTATATTCCAACTCATCCATTCGGATTTCGAGAAAAACATAACACCATAGAACAAACTTACAGGTTGGTAGAAATCATATCCAAGACATTTGAAGAAAAAAAATAATGTTATGCACTCTTCATGGACGTTTCGCAAGCCTTCGACAAAGTATGGCATGAAGGATTATCGATAAAAATAAAACAATATTTACCAGTGAACACACACAAGCTTCTAGAAAGTTATTTAAGTCATCGAAAGTTCGTTCTTAAAGAGGGAGACTTCATAAGTTCACCACAGCCTATTGAAGCAGGCGTACCCCAAGGAAGTATACTGGGTCCCTTCCTATATTTTCTATATACTTGTGATATGCCTACAAACAGTCGAACCCACATATCTACTTTTGCTGATGACACAGCTATACTTGCCATTCATGAAAACCCCCAAGAAGCATCTGTACTTTTAAAAGACCATATAATCGACATAGAAAGGTGGTTCAAACAATGGAGAATAAAAGTAAACGTGCAAAAATGTATACATCTTACATTCACATTGCATAGAGAATCGTACCCTCCAATCCTAATAAATAATCATATACTCATAATACCTCAACAAACTGATGTTAAATATCTAGGTCTGCATTTAGACCGACGTCTTACCTGGAAAAAGCATATAGATACGAAATTGACTCAAATGAAGTTAAAATTACTACAAATTTACTGGCTAATTGGTAAAAGAGATTGATATTGAGTTTAGATTGCAAACTTTTGCTGTACAGCTCAATAATAAAACCCATATGGTGCTATGGAATTCAATTATGGGGCACGGCCTCAGCTTCTAATATTGAAAAAATTCAAAGATTCCAAAATAAAATATTACCAGCAGCGCCTTGGTACATTATTAACATTCATAAGGACCTAGGTGTCTCCCTGGTGAAAAATGAAATAAAAAAACAAGCAGAGTCATATTTGAAAAAGTTAGAAGTTCACCCAAACCCACTTGCACGAACATTAATGAGAAGTAATGGCTACATCGGACTAAGAAGAAGGAATCCAACAGACCTGCGCTGATGATAGGATCTATAAATTAAACATAATTTTTCGTCCAACTGTGATGGGACGTAAATAAAAATTAATATTTAGATTTAAGATTTAAACAAATTATTGATAGTTCACATCAAAGAATAACAAGAAGGGAAGCCTCTCAATTTTTCTACAACAACAACTTCTCTCTCTTCTCACATACAAGTAGTATGTGAATTCAACACACTTGAGAGAGAGATTTAACTTCAAAACTTTTTTTTGAAAATTGCACAAAATTGCAATTCTAACACACACTTTCACCATCACATAATATTTTTATTATTTTTTCCACACATTTAAATAACCGAAACGTGTATATTTTGCACAAACGAAAAAATATTTTCTTAATTTTTTTGACATTAATTTTTTGGGGGTTGAAATAAAAACTAAAATAAACACATTTGTAAAATTTCGTATTGGAAATTAATATAAATATTCAAATAAACTTAATTTTTGCAGAAATTATGTAATAAAATGCGGAAAAATCTATTTATAAAACTTCTCCAGATGAAATATAATCCAAATAATTTCAGAATTGTTTGAATTTTTAAATTTAATTGTAATAAAATTTTGTTATAATTTTTAAGGTCGCTTTTTTACAACTTTGTGTGTTTGAGGAGTGTGGTGAAAGTGGTTTGAAAACCAATACATATAAATAAAATGATACCAATACATTCTTATAGTTAGTTTTTTTTTGACAACCGACTTAGGTTTTTTTTGACAGCGTTTCACTTCTTGTTATTATTCTTTGGTTCACATTATTTTGTGAAGATACAATAAATAAAATATGAAAATAAAAAATAAAAGTAACCCAAATAATAGATTTTCACGATGAATTTAAAAGTTTAAATTCAAACATAACTATTAAAAATAAACATATTTTAAAATTAATGCCTTTTTTGGATGACGTTGGGATTTTACGAGTAGGTGGAAGACTGCAAAATTCTAGTCTTGGATTTTCTACATTATCCGTTTTGATAATTCTGGAATCTCACCAAAAACTCTACATGGAGGTTTGACATTAACTATGACTTATGTTAATCGAAAATTTTGGATTATTTCAGGTAATCAAATAGCTAAAAAGATAATTAATAATTGTATTTGCTGTTTTAGATATAGAGCCAAAACATCGCAGCAAAATATGGTAAACTTACCGACGGTTCGCGTTAATATGACCAGACCCTTTAAACATAGTCAAATATCATCTGAAACGCATTATGACTGATCGAGTTTTTAGTTACGAAGAGCTTTCTACGTTGCTGTGTCAGATAGAAGGTTGCCTAAACTCGAGGTCACTTTGCTTTCTTTCTACTGATCCTACCGATAATGACGTGTTGACGTCCGCACATTTTCTAATTGGAGAGCCAACTGTTTGTCTACAAGAAGAAAATCTACTTGAAGTAAACGCTCAACATTTAACACGTTGGAAAGCCATAGAAAAGATGAAGCAATCGTTTTGGAAAAGATGGTATTCCGAATATTTAAACCGTTTACAATCTCGTCCAAAATGGTTAGATAATCTGCGCAATATACAGGTAGGAGATCTAGTTCTACTAAAAGATGAAAGGTGTGCACCAGGGAACTGGAATCTTGGAATAATTCATGAAATCCATCCTGGTACGGATGGACGCGTAAGAGTTGCATCAATTTTATCAAAACAAAAAATTTTCAAAAGACCAATAACAAAATTATGAGTGTTTTTAATTCACTCAATGTAAAGTTACAGTAAGTTACATAAGTTAATAAACGAAATATGTGCATGTATATTTATATTTAGAAATTAGTTGTAGTCAACTACTGGAATTTTGCAACACTACTCTCCATAAATATAAATTCCAAAAAAATATAGTATTTATTCACTTGTAAATGTACAAAATTTTACTTTCCGTACAAACGAGATATGGCCATAATGACTGAATATGGGCATTATGAAAATATCACAAATTAAAAATTCAATAACTCAAAAATAGTAGCAAAAAATAAAGCGATCACACAACTTCCCATGAGGTATTGGTAAGTACTAAGTATGTGAACAAAAAAATGGTATTTTGATAAACGTGACGTATCCTGTAAACAAGAACTACATGTAGTACAGTCAGCATATCTGGGTTAAGAAGGATTTCTCAACTTTACGTGGTAAATTGACTAAATATTGTGAACTTTTCTCAAACTTATCTCTTTAGACAATTTTAGATTAATATGTATCGGTTAACAGAATGTTCGTGTAATGAATACAAAATTAAAGCCAAAGCATTGACATTGATCTTACTCGGAGCCACGTTATTATTGAAACGAAGTAAACTATCTAAACCTGAAGACATGTTTATTGTTCTAGGCGACTTTAATATACCGAATGTGGTGTTTTTTAAGTCCATCAATAAGCTCCGAATCAAATGTAGACATATTAGATTCCTTTGCAGATTTGGGACATTTTTAAATAAATGTCATACCGACTATATTAGCAAAACTACTGGATTTAGTATTTGTTGAACAACTTGATGAATTTAATGTACAACGCATTAATCCTTTATCGACACCACAATATGCTTAAGAATTCAAAAAATTATAGAAGAGTTTTTTTAAAAATATGTGAATAAAAAATGTTAGCTAATTTTTTGGAAAAAATAATTTTTAAAATGCAATAAAAGTTTTGTTTATGAATCGTTTTAATGAAATTTTACACTTATATAGAAACTCTCGATCCAAATCCAAAAGTGAAAAATATATTTGTAAATTATCAATGACAATCTCACAATTCCCACAATTCTATTGAAGGCACCAAGTCGTGGCTATGAAATCTCTTAGCACAATATTGAAGAACATATTGGGATATACAAAACAGGTCTTAAGTTTTTGAAAACAGCTATGCGATTAGAGAACATGTTGTCTAAAATTTAAATTTACATAAAAAATATGTCTACTTCGGAAGGCTCTGGACCACGCAATAATACGAATTTTGATATTATCCTATAAATACATTATTTATATTGTTACGTTTTAACCTTTTCAAAACGTTTGGTTTATTTCCTTTAAATAAACCGGATACTTTTGATTGCAAATAAAAGCCGTTTAGTAGTTTGAAAATTGTAACAACTCTTTATTTCTTTAAAATGTACAACAACAACAGAATTAAATAGCCACTCAATGTTTTTTATACATGTTTATAAATTCTCAGAATTACAGACACAATTTATAATGTACACGAATTTACTTGAAAAAAACACAAGGCACTTAGTTGATGTTTATTCGAAAAGCGTCTCTGATGAACTCACTCACGACTGCAACCTCTGCCACTATTTATAACACTGCATTACCATCTAGAAAGCTCTTTAACTGTCTAGAGATTTCTAATACATACGCATACATCTGTGGTGTACTTTCTACAATGTTCTTTAACTGAATATTCGAAATCGCATACAGCGTTGCCAACTTACGATCAAATCAACTGAAAGCTTTTATTTAATAATGCCCACAGATATGTTACAGTTTTACAGCACTGTTATTTGAAAGCATTATGCTACTTTTAAATCAGCCGTTAAAATCGTTATATTTGAATTCAAGTACAATTTCGTAACACTGCCCCCCGCTTAAGCCTGTTCGTCCCGAATAGGCATATATTCACTTCTCCCATAGGCGGCTAGTCGTTCTAGATGTACGACCTTCATTTTAGATCTCGGGCTCTTTTCTTTCTGTATTCTGTACACCACATCGTTTAATTTCTTAATCACCTTGTATGGTCCATCCCAATGGGTTTGTAGTTTGGGAGACAGTCCTTTCTTGCGTTGTGGGTTATACAGCAGTACAAGTTGGCCTTCATTAAATCCCTCAGAATTCATTTTGTCGCTGGTCATTTTTATTCGTCTGCGTACGAATTCGTGAAGTTCGTTAAGGTCATCTTGCTCTTGGGAAGTGTTTTCATTATTTGATGAGGGATTAATACCGAATTCTAAATCACCAGGCAACTTGAGTTCTGTCCCGAAGACAATTTTTGCAGGTGTTCGAGAGGTCGAGTCATGAACAGCTGACCTGTATGCCAATAGAAATTTTGGTATGTGTTCATCCCAGTCCTTCTGGTGTGCACTGACCACTTTTCTTAAATATTCCTCCAGGGTGCGATTGAATCTTTCGACCATGCCATCAGATTGAGGATGCAGTGATGTTGTTCTGTTTTTTCTTATTCCGTATAAATCGCACATTTCCTTGAATACGGCGGATTCAAAATTTCTACCCTGATCCGAGTGCAACTCCAGTGGAACACCATAGCGACACACCCAGTTGTTCACAAATACTCTTATAACCGTTTTAGCTTCCTGATTGGGTATTGCATATACCTCTGGCCATTTGCTGAAATAATCCATAACCACTAGAACGTAACGGTTTCCAGCATCACTGGCAGGGAAAGGGCCTGCTACATCCATCGCAATCCGCTCGAATGGCGCACCTGAGTAATACTGCTGAAGTTGTCCTAGTCTTCTTCTTACTGGGCCCTTCGCTGCTATGCATTGTGGACAATTGGCTACCCAATCGGCTACTGCTTGCTGACAACCCACCCAATAAAAACGTTGTTTTAGCTTCTCTAAGGTTTTTGTCACACCAAGATGACCACCACTAGTACCGTCATGAAACTCTTTCATTACTTCGTTTATTTTAGAGGATGGTACAACAATTAGATTTGTCACTGTTTTACCGTCAGCGCTTTCCCATATGCGGTATAAGCAGCCATTTAACAATTGTAGACTATTCCATAGGGCCCAATATGATTTCATCAGAGGACTTTCGGCCGATATTTCATTGCGGTCTGGCCTTCTGCCTTCTTTTGCCGATATTATTTTTGACAGTATGGGGTCATTTCTCTGCGATACAGACCAATCTGCACTGGACTCTATATGCATTAGTCGAACGTCAATGACACATTCCTTTCTCTCGGCTTTTGCGCAATGCTTGCATTCCACGTTGCAAGGCCGTCTTGAGAGCGCGTCCGCATGGCCGTGTTTCAAACCCTTCCGGTGCTCGATGCTAAAGTAATAACTATGAAGCCGCTCAATCCAACGAGCCAGTTGCCCTTCAGGTTGTTTAAATTGCAACAACCACCTGAGGGCAGAATGATCAGTTCTCAGTCGGAAGTGCTGACCATACAAATACTTCTGGAAATGCTTCACACACTCTAATACTGCTAGGAGTTCACGTCGCGTTACGCAGTAATTTCTCTCAGGCTTGGAAAGTATTCGGCTGTAGTAGCCTATGACCTTTTCCGTCCCGTTGATCACCTGCGAAAGCACACCGCCTATTCCGTATCCACTCGCATCGCTGTCTAGTACAAACTTCGCCCCTGGGATGGGATATGCCAAAATTGGTGCTGTACACAACAATTCCTTTAACTGAAGGAATGCCTGTTCTGCCTCTTTTATTTCACTGACTATATTTCTCTCATTTTCAGCTATAACCTCGATATTCCGTACCTTGCATATTTGCGGATTAGACATTAATGTTGCTGTTTCTTGTGCCAACGCGAATGAAACGGTTTCCGCAAATGTTGACTTCCGTGTGGCATAAACCGCATGTTTTACATCAGGGTCACGAAGCCCATTCACAAATGCCTCAATCTTGAAATGGTCCAATAATGGATGGTTTTCGTCTGGATATGTAAGCTGCATCAAACGTTCGATTTCTGCCGCAAAGTCTTGTAGCGTCTCATTAGGTTTTTGTACTCTACCACGCAATTCCATTCGGTATATTTCTTTCATGTGTTCTCCACCATACTTACGTTGTAGAGCATCCATTATGTCATCATAGCTATTTCTGTTACTTACTGGTACGCTTTCAAGAACTATTGCTGCGTTCCATTTCAAGGCCAAAATCAATTCTATAGCTCTTTCTTCATTACTCCATACATTTCTCTTGGCAACTGTATCAAACTGGAACTTGAAAACATTAAATGGTGTGCTGCCATCAAAATTAGTTGTTGGCTCTAGAAGTTTCTTGAAATTCTTCTTTGACTTCAGCTAATTTCTCATTTGTTTCTTTGAATTTTTCTATCATAGCAGCAAACATAAATCCATGCTGCTTGTTGTTGCACGGGTAGAAACTTCCATTTATTCTTTATACTCAAATTCGTAAGCACCGATGTCAATATCACGCCGCTTGAATTCGTCTATCAGCCTCTTCTGCAATTCTGCCTTGTTACCTGCTGTTGGTAGCTCCAACTTACTCAATTCTTTCTTGAGTTGTTCAACTTTTAGTTCCTCAAACTTCATGCTTATTAATTTGCAATTCCACTTCTGACACCAATTGTTACGTTTTAACCTTTTCAAAACGTTTGGTTTATTTCCTTTAAATATTAGTTTGAAAATTGTAACAACTATTTATTTCTTTATATGTACAACAACAGAATTAAATAGCCACTCAATGTTTTTTATACATGTTTATAAATTCTCAGAATTACAGACACAATTTATAATGTACACGAATTTACTTGAAAAATACAGCACACTTTAAGGCACTCAGTTGATGTTTATTCGAAAAGCGTCTCTGATAAACTCACTCACGACTGCAACCTCTGCCACTATTTATAACACTGCATTACCATCTAGAAAGCTCTTTAACTGTCTAGAGGTTTCTAATACATACGCCATCTGTGGTGTAATTTCTACAATGTTTTTTAACTGAATATTCGAAATCGAATACAGCGTTGCCAACTTACGATCAAATCAACTGAAAGCTTTTATTTAATAATACCCACAGATATGTTACAGCTTTACAGCACTGTTATTTGAAAGCATTATGCTACTTTTAAATCAGCCGTTAAAATCGTTATATTTGAATTCAAGTTCAATTTCGTAACAATATTATTCTTATTTTCTGTATTTATTTAATGTAAATTTAAAATTAATTTAATGTAAGTACTTTTTTCGAAAAAAAAAAATTGCGTAAACACGACTTTTTTATTTTTTTTAAGTTTGAATGCACATAAGTTTTGATTCAGTAAAGGTTTTTAACCCTTCGTCAGGCACATATTTTGAGCCCTTAGTTCTGGCACATGGTGTCTGGCCAGACCCCTATACATTTACATGCATTTGTATGGAAATAAGGGCTGTTTGCCGTTAATTTTTTTACTAAGATAGGAAAATATTTGTTATATTTTGTGTTTCTATTTCTTTTTACTTGTTATTAGCTACCTGAGGAAGAAAAATAGACCTGAAAAAATCTTTGGAATGAAAAGGGCAACAATTTTTTGTTCTATATATATTTCTCTTTATTATGGGTAAAGTAATAAATGTTTATGACAAAATAGAAAATTATTATGAAGAATACATTGATTTTTTTATTCAGAATTTTGCGGAAGGCAACAAAAACATAAATAATCTACTTTTGAATGTTGCTGACAAACAGGATTGTTGCATTTGCAGCAAAAAAACGTGTCTTACGGCGTATTTTGTCACCTTGCTGCAGGCAAATTCTGCAATCTTTTTTGGCAGCTAATGTGTCTGGACCACTGCGTGAAGCCACATTAAGGTTTGCTATATTGAGAGGTCTCCCAAAGAACGCTTCAAATGCTATACGAGTTGTTGGTTGAGCCACAATGTGCGGATTATTGATGCGATTTTCAACGTTGGCCAGTACCAATTGCTTAGCAAGTTTATATAAAAATATGCGTCTTCTTTCTTTTCTTGTATTTTCATCATTTAGCTTACATATAATGTAACTTGCCAATGCCATCACATCAATCATGTTGCAGAAAAACGCGTATGTCCAGCGTCTGGTGGACCGTTTTGTTGTATAATGAGTTAGCATTTGATCCATCGTATCGACTCCGGCTTTAGTTGAATTATAAAATAAAATTGCTTCCGGTTTCATGGCTACACCTTCAACATGTTTCGTGTAATGCACGGTTGAAATTAAATTGACTGCCTTATTTTTTTTGGGCACATAGCTGCAAAGTGCAACAAGATTTTCATGAAAACCAAACACACTTGAAAGAATTGGTCGTCTGGTGCTCTTCGTAACTTCCTTAGGAAGACATCTTTTGTCTGCTCGAATGGTGCCAACAAATGCCAGTCCCATAGCAGCAAGTCGTTTAGCGCCGTTCAATGAGGTGAAAAAATTATCAGAAATAATTGTTCTGCCGCTGTTTACGTAACAATTTGCGAAATACATTAGAACGTTTTCACCTTGATTTATCTCCCGATTGTCTCCTTCCTTTACAGTGTATAGTTTTCCTTTCAATGGAAATTTAGTCTTAGCATCGCATGCCCACCAAACTTTGATCCCATACCTTGCAGGTTTTGATGGGATATATTGGGTGAACTTTGTGCGCCCACGATACGGAAACGACTGCTCATCGATGGTGATATTTTCATAAGGTTCATAATAATTTTGCAGATTTTCATTGAGAAAATTCCAAACGTCCCGTATAGGAGCTGCTTTATCTGTTTGCTGTCGGAATGCCCGCGTACGACTATTATCGAAACGAATATATCTGGACAGAGTAATGAATCGTTTGTGCGCCATAGCCGCACGGAATATGCGCAGCGAATCAGAACGCCACAATATACTGGAGTCTTGCATATTATTATGGCTGAGACCAGAAGCCAACAAAATCCCAATGAATGCATCTAGTTCAGAGCTTGTCAAATCAATCCATTTTCTTTGGGTAGACTCTGGATGTTCTTCATTCCATTTTCTAATTGATTCTCGCCCATGCCGATTTGTTTCACTAATGATGAACGTAATATTGGTTGGAAAAATAGCTTGAATACCTCAACTGAATTAGTGAGCCTTGTTTTTGTTCCAGATTGAAAACGCATGATATTATGCTGGCGCAAACGAGATGCAGGGGGTTCAGTTTCGTTCCATTTAGTACCGTCTTTACCATATAAACAGCCTGAGTCGACTTCATTTGCTGCTTCAGCATCATTTCCACTTTCTTCTTCTTCATCTACGTCTTCATCACTATCATAAAGTTCGTTAGGTTCAATTTCCAAATCATTTTCTATGAAGCATAAAAGAATAAAGTAAATACAAATTTCCAACTCGTGCCATGTGCTTTGCCCTCTTTACTCTCTTTGCTTTGCCTATGCGTTCATACAAAATGCATAGGGGTCTGGCCAGACACCATGTACCAAAAGTAAGGTGAAGATTTTTTATTTGGCTTTTTTATCCTGTTCCAAGGACTTTTTTCAATTATTAATTTATACATCGAAAGCCAACAATATTTTGGGAGATTACCTGAAATTACAGCCATGTACCTAAAATAGAAGTATGCTAAATTGAAGCATGAAAATGAAATATGTCTGGCCAGAACCATGTGCCACTTCGAGGGTTAAACAATTCTTTCTTACGATTAATTTTTTCGTTAATTCAAAAAAAGCTATTTCAAGAAAATCGGTAAGATTTGGATCCGTTATTAGCAAAAAAGCAGAGCAAAGTATGTACCAAAAATAAAATTTTACTTTTCAAATGCGAATATAACTATTAAACTATAAGTAATAATATATGACTATCTATTATAGATTTCGTATAATAGATTCCATTTATATAAAAATCTTTAAAATCGGATCGCAAACTAAAATTTGGCATCATATTTAATTGTGCTCGGCCCTCCTTTGGTATTATAAGCCCAAATTCAAAACTTAAACTTAATCAACACCTCCTCTATAGCCGCATGATATTTAGAAGTTACAGATTTATTTCCACTTTTTTCTCAGTTCCCCAACTGCGCGATGCCGGAAACGGTTGCAGGTGTATTTGTAAAAAACTGGGTGTGCCGCTATGGTGTTCCGTTGGAGTTACACTTTAACCAGGGTAGAAATTTTGGATATTCAAGGAAATGTGAGAAGTATACGGAATAACCCAGCAAAAATTTTGTGAATTTTTGTAATAACAACTAGTTATTTCATGCATTATTTTGTAATGAGTGGTGGTTACCCAGCAAATTATTTTATTTACTAGAATAAGTATTTATTTTTATACAGGTTGGTAATGAACTTTTGCATTTAGCACAGCTATGTAGTGTGTTTGACTGGAAAACGGGAGGTTAGTGGTTCGCCACCTGTCAAAACCATTAATTTGTTTTGTTCATATCATATTCATTTATATGTTGATGTTAAAACTATTGTTAATTTACAATAAAATAACTCGTACATGGAGCAGTCAGTTAGCAGCTTGACTATCAAACACAAGCAAATAATGTGACTGTTCGATTCCAACACAAGGCAATATTTTTTGTGTGTTTTGTTTTAGCTACATATTTATTTTTTTTTTACTACTTATTTCTTAACTGATTGTAAGTACATTTGTAAGCTGACCCATGAATTTTTTAAAAATCCCGAACAAAGATAAGTAGTGTTTCAGTCAAATAATAGGTAGTTATACCTTGGCTCCAATATTACTTGCTGGCTTACTAAGTAAGTAAAGTTTTTGCTGGGAAGAGAAACCAGAACTCCGCTTCATCCTCAGTATGATGGCTTAGTTGAAAGATTTAATCGTACTCTGCCGGAATGTTTAAGAAAAGTGGTCAGTGCGTATTAAAAGGACAGGGATGAACACATACCAAAACTTCTGCTAGCGTACAGATCAGCTGTTAATGACTCCAGCTCTCGATGAAGACAATTAAAAATCTAAAGAGGATCTTAACGAACTCCGTAAATTCGTATGCAGTGACAAAATGAAAGCCAGATATGATCGAGGAGCGAATTCTGAAGGATTTATCGAAGGCCAACTAATATTGTATCGTCAGAATCGTTTTTCATTGGCCAAAACTCTGTAACTTTTGAACAGATTGAGATATTTTACTATTTGTTTAATGTGCAGATAACAGATTTTGAACTTTTATAAAGTTTTGATTTCGTTAAAATCGGTTCAGCAGTTGTGCAGGTATTTAACGTCAAAGTTGATCTTTTGGTTTTTTAAACATTTTACATTAAAAATTTGTGTTTTTTATTGATGACATTTTTAAGTTCATTAATAGAAAAGGTGTAGCAAAAACAAGCTTAAAAACATTTTTTATTAAATAATACAGTCTTACATATTAATGTTTATCATATTATGTTTTACCTCAATATAGTAAACGTAAATAACACTGTGCTAGCTGAAAAAAACTGTCAAGCAGAGCACCTGGTGGTGGTAACCGTTTTTTAAGTTAGCTCGTATTTTCGAGATATAACGTTATTTCAAAAATGGAGGAGGTTTCACAACATATATTCTCGTAACTCAAAAACGGTTTAGTTTATTGAATAAACTGAAAAAACCGAAATTCCTCAATAAAATTGCCTTTAACATGTTGGCTTAACATGTTTTTAATCTTCGCAGTCGTTTTAGAAATATAATTTTTTTTGTCAAACAAAAAATAATTTTTAGATAAATTTCGAAATTTTTGTTTTTTAAAACGGCATGAACAATTTGAAAATGAAGCTAGCTGTTAATTTTAATCATTTAGTACTTGTTTTATTTGGAACTTCGTTTTATGTATGTGTAAAAAAAATTAAGAGCATGTATGCAATTTCCAATTTTTAATGCCGTTTTAAAAACCAAAAATTTCGAAATTGTTCTAAAAAATTATTTTTGTTTACCAAAAAATAATTTATATTTCTAAAATGACTGCCAAGATTAAAAACATGTAAAGCCTTTCTTAAATTAATTTTATTGCGGTATTCCGGTTTTTTCAGTTTATTGAAGGAACTAAACCGTTTTTGAGTATCGCGAATATATGTTGTACAACCTCCTCCATTTTCGAAATAAACGGTATATCTCGAAAATACGAGCTAACATAAAAAAAACGGTTAGCACCTCTGAATTCAGCGTACCCGAATTAGTTTAAGCCACTGCACAGTGGTTTCCCTTATATGGAGAAGCGGTCAAAAATCAATATCTCCAAAACTAAAAAAGCTAGGGTCTTCAAAATTTGGGGCATAGTATGCCCGAGGAACTTAAAGTTTGCAAATTTTTAGGAAAAAATATAAACAACTGTAGCCACAATAGCCATTTGATCTCGTAAGGATTAATTGGCTTAATAATTTATTTTGAGGATTTTTGAAATAAAGTATGAAAATTCGTTCGTTTTAAACAATTTTTGTAAATTTTTATTCCATTTTAATTCATTTGAAATATACACTGAAAAAAAACTAAATTAAAAAGTTATACAAAGTTATATAATACAATATGAGGTATTATATAATTTTTGATTTTATATGTTCACAATTTTTGTTCTTTATGATAAAAGTTCTTTATGCCTCAGAGAATAAATCAAAATTCCATAAAAAAAGTGCATGACTTTGGGCAAAAGTGGTCTTTTATCACGTAGTGGTGTCCGTATATGGTTATATTTTCATGACTTAAAAAATTACACACAGTGTTATTAAGTAATATAAGGTAATTAATAAGGTAAAATATCATATTAATATGTATGTATATATCAAGTATTAAGCAAATTTAAAACTTTTTGACTTTAACTACTTGTATTCTGTGTTGGTAAGTTTCGAGCTCCAAATACATAAATGGATCTGAAGTTAAAAAGATCCTATTTAAAAGATCTATATTTGTAGCAAGGCACGATATATTTCGTGTATGTTGCAATCTAAACTGTATTATATCCTTATTTTTCGCTTCAGCTGCTTCATCCAATAATTCATCTATAGACACTAATGCATGCTTGTTCACCTCAGCTCCATGGTTCTGAATTTTGTGTACCGATGGAGGGAGGTAGTACCAGGGATACTCCTCAACAAGTTTCTTGATTGTCTATACAGCATATTCCACAAACATTACGGCATCAGTTTCAAATACAGAATTTATAGCGTGGATAATTGTGGCATATCTTTGCAAAATGTCGTTATCGATTCCTGTTATTTTTTATGAAAGATCGACATTTTGGAAAAATCTCCACGCTATGTTCCAAAGTTCGAATTTTCGCAACCACCTGCTTTTGGCCTATCTACCAAAAGTAACATTTAGGCCCGAAATCGTTGCTGAATATATTGTTTTCTCTTCAAAACACTTGACTTTTCGTTCTTTCTGTTGTTCCATTTTATTAGCATTAATTTGTACGATAAGTAAATAAAGAACTCAAAAAATGGTATGTTGGCAAAATGCGATTTTTCATTATTTTTCTTTGGATGTCTATGTAAAACATCCATATGCGAAAATATGCAAAATCCCGCGGCCACAATATTTTTTAATTTAAATAGGGGTAAAAAATTTACAATTTTATGTATGTATAAGATGTTGTGGGCAGATGAGGGGAAAACAACTAAAAGTCTACGTGAAGAGTAGTTTTTTAAAAATGTGTGTTTTGAAAAGGTCAAAAAAGTATCTCGTTCGGCTGTAAACATATAAGATATATGTGATATACAAGAGCTTGTATTTGTTTGATATGGATATTATTCTGAATATTTTTTGACAAAGGGAATGCCAGTTGATTCATTTGTTGCAGCGGCGCAACATTGACAAAGAACTTAGGATACAGGATTTCATTTGCTCTGAATTTATATATATAAAATTCTAATCGTTCCTTCAGATGACTGGTTATAGTATTGAGAACAGGAATGTTATTAGTTTTAAAGGGCCTATGCCAACCTGCGGGGGGGAAAATATTGGGGAATATTGATAAAATATAATGGTTCAATAAATAATGATAGCAATCAACACTATTATCGAGAGCCGAAAAATAAATTTTCGTAATATCTGAATATTTTCTTTGCAAATAAATGTTTTAAATAACCAATGAATTGGCGTGTGTAGTATCTTTTCTTAATGGAATTAATTTATTGTAACATCTTGGTTCGGATGAACCATCTGAGGTCACTAGAGAAGTACCGAGTAATTTCAGTGGGCCAAATATATACCAACCGTATATAGAATTCTGAGCGATCAGACTTCCTAATATATTCTTTTTCATACCATCTAGAACTATATACGGGATTACATCGCTACCTAAGAGCATGTCAATTTGAGCAGGAGCTAGGAAATTAGGATCTGCTAAATCTAATTTACTGACATCGGAAATATCAGGAATGGGTAATGATAGTGAAGGCATCAGATTCGTGATATGTGGGACAATGACAACTTTAGAGCTAAGCTGCATTTTATTCCTTTCAGAATATAATGTGATGTTACAAACTTCATTACAATTTACAACTACTGAGTCACCCAGCCCACATATTTTCACATTAGAACCGTTAGTTATCAATCCTAGCCTTTTGGATACTTCTTCAGTCAAAAGTGACGTTTTTGAACCTGAGTCAATTAGGGCACGAACAGTGTGCGTTTTTCCAGAATGCATAATTTGGACTAGAGCTGTCGGTAACAAAGTATCATCCTCATTTACAGACAAGAGAGTCTGTGTATTGGTCGTTGACTGGACAAGAGATGTCGGCAATAATGTATTTGGCTGATTTACAGGCAAGAAATTCTATGTAGTAGCTGCTCGATGAGTAGCCTTAGAAAAGTGTGGTATTTCCACTTGATCAGAACGATCAACAATTTGGTTATTAGCTATTAATTCATCATGACAAGAGCTTGTCGCAGAATCTGAATTATAACTTCTTTGCATGTGAAGCATGCTATGGTGTTTATTACCACATTGATTGCATCTATATCGTCTAATGCAATCAGAAACTCTATGTGATAGAGATAAGCAGTTTTTACAAATGTCGTTTTGTAAAACAAAACTATTTCGTTGCTTTAGAGAAAAGACTATAAATTTCGAACAAATTCGTAAATTGTGATTTCTTTCACATAAAATGCACTTAGAGTGCTGTGTATTGAGACTTTGAGAGTCTTGGGAGTTATCAAATTGAGTCTGTTTAATCTTATCTTTCGTAATTCCTACAATCCGTTCCACTACTCGATGTCTTTTAATAAGAAACTGTTCCATTTGAGACCAGGATGGTATTGTTTCAGTTGGAATTTTTTTGGAGCACAAATATATGACTGATATTTTATGTGAAGCTGTTAGTCTAGTATAATTTACATTAAATAAAATTCTAATTTTTTCAAGAGAATCTATTAAAGTTTCTATGTGTTTGAGCAATGTTTCGTCCGTCGTAAATCTATCGGTATTCAGACATTTATGGGACTTATCGAAGTTTTCCTTTATTAACCTTACTTTGGTAAGTATATTTTGCCACTCCATATATTGTTAAAAATTTCTATTTAATCGAACTATCAATTTATCATTTACAGACAAGAGAGTCTGTGTATTGGTCGTTGACTGGACAAGAGATGTCGGCAATAATGTATTTGGCTGATTTACAGGCAAGAAATTCTATGTAGTAGCTGCTCGATGAGTAGCCTTAGAAAAGTGTGGTATTTCCACTTGATCAGAACGATCAACAATTTGGTTATTAGCTATTAATTCATCATGACAAGAGCTTGTCGCAGAATCTGAATTATAACTTCTTTGCATGTGAAGCATGCTATGGTGTTTATTACCACATTGATTGCATCTATATCGTCTAATGCAATCAGAAACTCTATGTGATAGAGATAAGCAGTTTTTACAAATGTCGTTTTGTAAAACAAAACTATTTCGTTGCTTTAGAGAAAAGACTATAAATTTCGAACAAATTCGTAAATTGTGATTTCTTTCACATAAAATGCACTTAGAGTGCTGTGTATTGAGACTTTGAGAGTCTTGGGAGTTATCAAATTGAGTCTGTTTAATCTTATCTTTCGTAATTCCTACAATCCGTTCCACTACTCGATGTCTTTTAATAAGAAACTGTTCCATTTGAGACCAGGATGGTATTGTTTCAGTTGGAATTTTTTTGGAGCACAAATATATGACTGATATTTTATGTGAAGCTGTTAGTCTAGTATAATTTACATTAAATAAAATTCTAATTTTTTCAAGAGAATCTATTAAAGTTTCTATGTGTTTGAGCAATGTTTCGTCCGTCGTAAATCTATCGGTATTCAGACATTTATGGGACTTATCGAAGTTTTCCTTTATTAACCTTACTTTGGTAAGTATATTTTGCCACTCCATATATTGTTAAAAATTTCTATTTAATCGAACTATCAATTTATCATTTTTAAGAGAGACTCGAAAATATTTTATATTAAATATATTTTTTTGTTAAATTTTCATTTATTGAATCAAATATTAAAATTATTTTTAGTTTCAAATATAAATATCCGTCATGGTGGAGAAATAATATTTATTCCGCTAAATATCAAAAACAATATGTATTTTCCATAATTTTTTTTCAATCATCTGTTTTTTGTTGAAAATTTCAATAATTTTATATTAACATGAATTTGAATTATAATCAATATTTTTTTGTTGTTTAATATTTAGGTTTATTCTATTTTTGAACTGTGGAATTAATATTATTAATTGAATAATATATGTATGTATATATTTTTTTGTATAATTTTAAACTTTACTGATATTACAAATGATAAATTTGTTTTTATTTTAATAAAAAATATTATTTTCAATACAAAAATGTTTTGATGTAAAAACAATTTTTAACAGAAATCTTTACTTTTTAATTACAAAAGATATTAAAATATTGTTTGAAAGTATTAAAATATGGTTACTGCTTATTACTAAATTTGTCTTTTTTTTGGTTTGTTTAATTAACTTAAATTTTGTCCAAATCAGTAGCTCCATGTTTAGTTTTTAACACTTTTGTTTTCAATAAATTATTAATACACGCTTTTACTTTCAATTCCAATTTGAGTTGTCAATTAAAAAAAGTTTTTAGTTTTTAACACTTTTGTTTTCAATAAATTACACTTGTAATTTTGGAAAAATTTGATTTTGTTGTATAGTGTTATTAATAAACACTTTTACTTTTAATTCCACACTGGCAGGATCACCATGTGATTTAAACTACTTCGTTTGGGTTGTGTTATTAAACTGAACTTTTATTATTATTCCCTTAACAAACTAACTTACAGATATATACAAAAAGTATTGAGTTGCGACGTAGACTCACAGACTGTGGGAAATGATTAGTCAGCGCTAAAGGGTTTAGTCGGGTTTCATCATGTGAACCAGACAATATTTACCAGGTGAAATATTAGATAATACACCGTACTGACTAACCGTTGGTGCTATGACACTTATTCGTGAGTTGACGTCACATTTTTCTTAGGTACAATAATTTTTGTACATCTGGCATTCTAATTTTGCTGATGTAAACAGCTGTAAACATGTCCCTGAATGAGGGCCATTTTTCATAAGTGCCATGAAAATCTGGGGCATCGCACGGAGGAACACTAACTCCAAAATCTGAATTTCCGTTGGACATAGTAGTAGGCTGATGGATCTCCTACAGAGGAATCCTACAGGACCATTACCTCTTTGAGCATTTTCGGACGATGCTTTTGAAACTTTAATGAAATCCATCATTTCAGCTTTTGTTTGCTGATAATGTTCTCTACAATTCTCGAATTTACATTTTGCTTCTTTTTTGAAGTGTATATCAACGACTTCATTGAGAGCTAAATAAATACCTTCATAGGAACGGCGAAGAGATTGCCAATCTTCTTCAAGGGCTTGAAGTTTTGTCTCGAGTAGAGACTCAGTCAAGTCATTAGTACTAAGACTTGAAAATTTCAGCCATACATCAATTAAATTTTGAGATTCATGGACGAATCTAGTACAAATTGGTGAGCTCATTGTATGTATTTTATAAATGAATTAGTGAATAAATAAAAAAAAAAACTATCAATATTAGCTGATATTTACACTGTGTATTTTTGTTGTAAACGGTTACAAAAGGACCATAAACAAATTCCAAGCCGTAAGTTGGATTTGTTGTATCTATTTGGTGAGACCAAAGTAGATTATTAACAATTTCTTACACGAAATGTAACAAATGTAGGGTACAATAGCGACGGTGTATATCAGCAAATATTGATGAGCAAAATTCAAGAAATTGAATATACTTACTTGATTTGGTGGAGAAGGGAGTTTGTAGTTTTAATTTTAAAAGAACTTTAAAATTTGTTTTATTTTAATGTTTCTCTTTAGTTTATTGATGATAAACGTTTTGTTTTATAATGCTGTTAATCTACCGATGATGTGCACTGGAGAGGATTTGGAGCCCAGGAGGACTGGCCAAATATCCAATTATTTGGCTAGAAAAAAGCACTAACTATATGGCACTAACAAAAAGACAGAAAATTTGTTTTATTTGTTGTTCAAATAATGTGATCAAATATCACTTCCCTTTTATTTCGATTATTTTTTCAATGTTTAGGTATTTACAAATTAAATCCAATTACAATTTATACAGTGGTGGCCACCAATTTAAGACAAATACTTGAATTTTTTTCATCAACTGAATTTTAAGTGCGATAGAGCCAAAATAAAAGGACCTCTAAGGGTATGAAATTTATTATTAATGTTTCTAGTTTCTGAAAAATGTTTGGAAAAATCGGTAAAACATATATGGACAAAGATATGTGGAAATACGTTGACCCACCTCAGCGAACATCCGCTGTTAATAACATGATATGACCGAAACTAATGGAACTAAAAATACGAAATTTGGTCCGAATATTTTATAATAATAAAATTATAATGATATAAATGTGAGAAAATATCTTTATTTAAAAAAAAATTTTTTTTGATCAAGTTGTAGAAAAATTTTATGTGTTCGTGGTGAATATGTATGAATTGACACAGTCGAATAAAACACACGTGTGTGTTAAAACAGTCCTCATGCATACATATTTGTGGAAATATTTGAAAAAATAATTGACAATCACGTGGAATTTAGCAAACAATTTTTGTCTTAAATTCCTGGCCACCACTGTATTTCCAAAATTTAAGTTTAAAAACCACTAGTGTTAACAATCCAATCAAAAGCTCGACTTTACAATACGATAGAAAAAATAGCTATGGCAACGATTCGCCAAATTTCAACAACAAAAAATTTATATTATATACAAAAATATAAAAATAAGTAAAAAGATAATTTCTGATGACATTAGCGCTTCCAGTTGTCGTCTGTCATCAGATGTAGGATAAAACGGTCCTAAAAGGGAAAGCCAAGGATGGGAGTACCGACACCATTCATTCAGACTTGAACATCCCGGCGGCCTTGCAGTACTGCAACTCAGAACTGTATCAAAAAAAAGAAAAAAAAAATTCTAAAAACAAAAAAAGAATTCAAATATCAATTATATTTCAAAAAAGAATTCATGATATAATATATCTCCAAACCAAAAAGCTCCAACAATTAATTTTCGGGTACGTTGTTTAATCACCCAAAGGCGGTACTCAATTCAATCCAACATTGTAACGTACTGCAAATAATTAAAAAAAAAAAAAATATAAAATTATGTAGTTAATGTATCATGATCTATAGAATTGGTGACAGTCCCTTGAACCATTAGGTACTATAGATTGAGACGAACGAGGTTTCTAAATAACTAGACGAACGAAGTCCCTTGCTCTTTAGGTTGGCGGACGATCTAGGTCCTTCAACAAAATATGGGTAAAAGTTGAGTTGGAACCGTGGTTACCATCAATTTAAAAAAAAAAATAGTTTTTCCTTGTCGTCTACGAGTTGATATCCATAATGGGAACTTCTATGCTAAATGATCATCACGGTCCCTGCATTTTTGTTCTTCGGCTCCATCAGCGGCGGGCGTTACGGTCCTTGTTTTTAGTTAAAACAAGGGCTTGAGACGTACTAGGTCTCTCACTCTCATGACCATTGGTCCATCGAGGACTCCTGGTAGTGGTTTTCGATATGGTGTGTACTTTAACAGGTACGCCAGGTATGGTCATGAGCCAAACTGCCCGCGCAATAGCGATAAACGGAGACCAGTCACTTTCAAAGCATAACGAAAATTAATGTGTGGGAAGAACTAGGAGCTTCTCCGCTGGAATTGTTGTTAGTCCACGATCGGTTTTCAGCTCAGCAAGTCGCTTGTTATCATTTTCACCCATGTAGACTTTAACCACATGACCTAAATGCCATTTATTTATCGAAAAATTATCGTCTCGATACAAAACCATATCATCGACTTTCAAATTATGGTGTACAAATCTATTGCACTGTTGTATGTTCCTTATAAAATCTTTTCTCCATTCAGTACGATTTTTATTTGTGCTGTTTTTCACTTGTGATATTCTTTGAGCGTCTGGCGATTCAAAATGTTCCAATCTATTTTTTATGTGTTTATTCGAACCTAATTTCGAGAAAAATGTTCGAATAGTCGATTTGTTTCTACTTGAAGGCACGGGACCAAACAATATCCATCCAAAATGGCTCTCATGAGCTATCATGTCCCCTATCACCTTCTGCCTTGAACCGTCACTCATTATTTTTGGGTAAAAATCAGCTCCAATCAAAATGTCAACAGATCCACTGGTAGAAAAACTTGGATCTGCCAATTGAAAATCTAAGGAAAAGCTTAGATTTGAAACATCAATATATTCATTTGGTAAATTACCAGTTAATTTTGGAAGTACAAATGCCGACATATTCAATTTAAAACCTCTATCGATAGGAGAGCCCAATGTAAGATCGCATTCTCTCAAAGCTGGACCAGGTGTTGAATCATTTAGTGCCGAAATGCACACATTTGTCGCTCTTGTTGTCAAATTCAAACTATTTTGTAGTTTATGCGAAATGAAACTAGTTTGAGAGATATTTACCATAGCAGTACCCAACAATATATTTTTCGAAGTTGTAGCAAAACAACTTTGTACCGTAGTATTATTCCCTGATACAGAAGGAATATCATCACTTCTATTGGTACTTTCTGGTTCAGATGTATTAACTTCCTTGTGACGAAGAGTATGGTGTTTAAGATAACACTTTAAACAACTAGAATTACTCTTACACTCACTTAACATATGGCCTTCATTCAAGCAATTAATTCAAAGTTTCCGGGTTTTAACAAATAAAAATCTTCCTGCCTGATCCTTATTCAGAAACTTTCGACAATTAGTTAAAATATGATTTTTCGAACAAATCGGGCAAGATTTTTCGGATGCGTGGGTTTGGTAAACTCTAACAGCTGTATACCTTTTTCTAGAAGAATTCTCCAAATCTGTCTTTATTTGACCACCATTGCTTATGTCAAAGACAGTTTCCAAAGACTGAAATCGAGAAGTTAAAAAATTGTCTAAGTCACACCATTTGGGAATATCCTTCTTATTTTTCACGCTCTGTTCCCACAACGACAAAATTAATACGGGCAAATTAATAGAGCAAAGGTATACAAAAATAGGATCCCATGTAGATATATCGATCTCATGTAATTTCAATACAGAAATGCAATTATTGATGTCCCTTTGAAGCCTTATTATATCCTAAGCTGATTCAGTTTTAACGGGGGGAAGGTTGAATAAAATCTTAAGTTGGCTGTTGACCAAAATCCTATTATTTTCATAAGCCTCACTTAGATTATTCCAGGCATTTTGAAATCCTTGATTTGTCAAAGGCGAATCCTTAACAATTTCCAAAGCATCGTCAGATGTGAATTGTCTTAAATAAAACAATTTCTCAACTCCCGACAAATCATCACAGTTGATATAAACGGCTGTGAACATATCGCGAAAAGAGGGCCAAGATCCATAATCGCCCTTAAATATTTCCATCGTGCAAGGTGGCAACTTCATGTGATGGCTAGAAGTGCGATTCACCACAGTAGCTGAGTCTCCACTGTTCCCAGACGCACAATGAGTTGAACTCAAAACTGACTTGTTTATAAAAGATTGAGACAGTTCACCCATTGAAGCCGCAATAGTTATGTAGGCTAATCTACATTCCTTATACAACTGTTTTGCCTGGTCACAATCCTCATCTGAATCCTCAACGTTGTTGCTAGTAACAAAAGTCTCGTAACTTGCCTTAACCTTTTCCCACAAATCTTTAAATTCATCTTTTTGAAGGTCAATGCTAAACGAATTTTGACTTTCTTGTGGCATTTCATTATAATCATTTTTAAATTCAAGAAATAAAGCTGCCAGCTTTTCAAATTTTACTAAATTGTTCGATTTCATCTCAGCTGCCGAAATAAGAAATAAAAATTCGAAAATGTAACTTGCAGAAAATTTTTAAACGACCGAAGCAAATACTAATATCCTCAAACTTATAGATTTGAAGCACTATAAATAATATAAAAAACTTGAAAATTGCCAGATGAATTCAAATAAACCAAAAATCTTAAAATTCGAAAAGTGCCAAATGTTATTAAAACCAATAAAAGGTCTCAAAATTAAAAAAAGTTTGTCCAAAAACTTCAATGTAAACAATTTCCAAAAGAAACTCGATTGTTTCTCAAAAATACCAAAAACGTAAAATGAAACACTATTGTTTCACCAAAGCTCCAAAAATGTTAGAAATTTCAAAAAACCAAAACAAGAAATCTCAACAAAAAAGTAAGAACTCTTAAAGCTTCACAATAAAGCCAGAAACGTAAAATGAAACACTATTGTTTCACAAAAGTTCCAAAAATTATCGTAATTTCCAAAAAGAAACGGGGACGAAAGTCTGAAAGAAACTTGTCTGATTCTCTAAAATGTTGCCAGAAACTTAAATAAACACAAGAAACTAAATTCCAATATTTTATTTTAATAAATCAAGCAAAATCTTAAAAATGTGAACAAAAATCATCAAAAAAAAATTCAAAATCAAAATTTCCAAAAAAATAATAAATGCTATCAAAGCCTTGTAAAATGCCAAACAAATTGACCATATGAAATAAAAATATCAACAAATTTCAGCAAAACATTCGAAGTGCAAAAACATAAGAGTTCACTATAAACAACAAGAACTAAAAACAAAGCAGCATTTAAATATAAAATTTACAAAACTATTTATCACTGAAATAATCAATGGTTTGTTTACTGTTTTGTTTTCTCTCTTATTTTTATTGTACTTATTTTACTAACAAAAGAACTTATTGTCGTTGCAAACAAGCAACTGTTGTGAACCACAAGGAATGTTTGTTGGTTATGATAACGCTAACAATTGGAAAGGTCCCAGAAAAATTGTTATTTTCTTTCAGACTTATTTCACTTTGCGAGGTAGCCACAAATCTAACGAGCATTTATCCAATTTTTAATCAATAAAACTGGTAAAATGATATTTACCAAAAATCTAAAACCTAATTGCAACAAAAATTTCGAAAAAAAATGTCAACTTTTATTAAAAATAAAAACGACAAAAAACTCACCAATAATTTTTAAGATCTTATTTTGATTACCATTGTAGTTTTCCAAACAGTTGCAACCAGGCTTATTACGGGTTTCTATGACGTCTTGTTGTTTTTCCAAAAGTTGTGTTGGAGTAGCTGCTAGTCTGCTGGAGTTTTAATATTACACACAGAAGACCTTTTGGTTGGTTGGTAGTTGCCACTCACTTTTGTTGGCTTTGTACCGATTACAGCAGCAAGAATTATAATTCCAACTCAGACTAAATAACCTCCTAGTATTCCAAATGGATGGAATATTATGCAAAATCCACAAATATTGTTGAAATGTATTTTTCGATAATCGTTTCACAAGTCGTGACAGATTTAGACACCAAATTCATTTTGTAATTTACTAATCAGCAGACAATTACACGTTTTCATACGATTAGTCCAATTTGTCCAATGCCTTTTCCTGGTTAATTGTGCAATAATTTTTATGAAATTTGTACACTCTTCTCTAATAAATATTGTTTTCAAAAATATGACGGCAACAAAAAATGGTGTGTAGAAAGAAGTTAAAACTAAAAGTTGTTTTTTGAATTATTTTCTTTTGTATATTTTTCGTGACAATTGATGTCGCTGATATTTTGTTTATTTTCACTTTTTTATTAATTATTGTTTTAAATTTTATAATTTAGTAAACAAAATTTTATAAATTTCACAAACAAAACGATATGTAAATGTAAAAACATCAAAATGTCCAAAAAAAAGTCTAAACAAAAAACAGATGTTCCAAATGTCATTAAAATGACAACTAGGTTGTGTGTGGGAAATAATGTTTTATGATCAAATGCAGAGATGTTAGTTAAACAATATGGTATTGCCAACAAAAATTTCAGTAAATTGGTTTGTGTATCAACTAATTTATCAACTTCACACACCTTTCATTCACAATATCGATCTATTGTGAGATATTTGTGCTAAGACCGATAATACAGTGTGAATTAGTACTTATCTAATTCACAGACCTTTTGCACTGTATTGTCTTACAACACAAATTATTTATCTTGTGCCAAAAGCAAAATTTTGTACCAGACAAATAAATAAAATTAAAATAAAACAAATTTCACCTTTTTTCCAAGGAAAACCTCTGTTTCACCAAAAAATCCAAGAATCCTCTAATCCGGTTCGAAGGACCAATGTTAATCTACCGATGATGTGCACTGGAGCGGATTTGGAGCCCAGGAGGACTGGCCAAATATCCAATTATTTGGCTAGAAAAAAAGCACCAACTATATGGCACTAACAAAAAGACAGAAAATTTGTTTTATTTGTTGTTCAAATAATGTGATCAAATATCACTTCCCTTTTATTTCGATTATTTTTTCAATGTTTAGGTATTTACAAATTAAATCCAATTACAATTTATATTAAATAACAATTTATATTTCCAAAATTTAAGTTAAAAAACCACTAGTGTTAACAATCCAATCAAAAACTCGACTTTACAATACGATAGAAAAAATAGCTATGGCAACGATTCGCCAAATTACAACAACAAAAAATTTATATTATATACAAAAATATAAAAATAAGTAAAAAGATAATTTCTGATGACATTAGCGCTTCCAGTTGTCGTCTGTCATCAGATGTAGGATAAAACGGTCCTAAAAGGGAAAGCCAAGGATGTGAGTACCGACACCATTCATTCAGACTTGAACAAATGCAGTTGTTCACTTATGTTTTTGTATTTGTTTGTGCGTTGCACTTTTAAATGTTTGTATTGTTGTTAGTGTTTTTATAACTTATGTATTTTAAATGTTTCTTTATTTTTAACAATTGTAAATTGTTTTGATGGTTTTGTTGTGATTTTTTAATTATTGGTTTTGTTCACTGTTGTAGTTGATGTTGTTTGTATGGTTTGTCGATTACAAGTGCTGGCGTTTTTGAACGGGGCGTTCTTACACAGCAGGAATTGTCAGTTTTAGTCGAATTAGTAAATGAGAATAATTATCTTAATATTCAACTCTCACTATACGATATCAACACTTACGATATTTGTATACATAATTACTCTTTATGTATTAATTGCATTAGTAACTATGTATGTACTGATATTAATATATTTAAATATTTTTTAAGTTTTTTTTGCCAATGAAATATCCCCTTATTAATTTCAATATTTAGTAAAGAATTGTTAAACACATTTCTTATTTTTTAATTGTTTTTGAGTATTCATAGAGAGAAGTCGCATTTAAATAAAGATTAATTTTTATAATTGACTTGTTTATTTAAAGACAAAATTTCTTGAACAAGTAGCTTGATTGTTATATGCATGAATGTTTCCAATGTCCTATATATAGGTGGCATGTCACAGTGTCCATTGACATAATGTCCATGGACATTATGACACCCCATTAAGTGGCATTATGTCCATGGACATTATGTCATTTTGGTAGTGTCATAAAGTCCATGGACACTATGTGACTTTGCACATATTATTTTAGACTATCTAACCCGGTGCGCTGCGCCACCCCAATTAGAAGAACGAAATAGTACTATTAAGTCTCCCGCTCATTCGGGTCCATATAATCTTTATTTTATGTTTCTAAATTCATTGGTGAAGAAATTACTAAAAGTACCATTCGAATAAAGAAATAGTACGAAAAAGTCTACCCCTAGAATCCTAACTCTCTTAGGACCATATATGCTTAATTTCATGATTCTAAGTCCATTGTTATAGAAATTTTAAAAAAGTACCATTAGATTAATGAAAAAGTATCATGAAGTATCCCCTTGAATTTTCACTCACTTAGGACCATATATACTTGTAGTTTCCCACTCACTTGGGGCATATAAGCTTTATTTCATGTTTCTAGGTTCATTGGTGAAGAAATTACAAAAAGTACCATTAAATTAAAGAAAAAGTATCATGAAGTATCCCCTTGAATTTGCACTCACTTAGGACCATATATGCTTAATTTCATGGTTCTAAGTCCATTGTTATAGAAAATTTAAAAAAGTACCATTAGAATATAGAAAAAGTACCAGAAAGTCCACACTTGTGGTTTCCCACTCATTCGGTTCAACATAAGCTTTATTTCTGGTTTCTAGGTTCATTGGTGAAGAAATTACAAAAAGTACCATTAGAATAAATAAAAAGTACCAAAAAGTTTCCCCCTAGAATTCTCACTCACTTAGGACCATGTATGCCTAATTTCATGTTTCTAAGTCCATTATTATAGAAAATTAAAAAAAGTACCGTTATAATAAAAAAAAGTACCATGAAGTATTCGCTTGAATTTTCACTCACTTAGGACCATATACGCTTAATTTTATATCCATTATTAATTTCATATTCATTATTATAGAAAATTCAAAAAGTACCATTAGAATATATAAAAAGTACCAAAAAGCAGCCACTTGTGGATTCCCACCCACTCGGGCCCATGGAAGCTTTATTGCATGCTTCTAGGTTCATTGGTGAAGAAATTACAAAAAGTACCATTCGAATAAAGAAAAAGTACAAAAAAGTCTCCCCCTAGAATTCTCACTCACTTAGTACCATACAACTTAATTTCATGTTTCTAAGTCCATTTTAATAGAAAATTCAAAAAGTACCACTAGAAGAATGAAAAAGTACCTATAGTTCAGTTCTCACATTTTGGTACCTAAATATAATCCCTTATTTCTAACACTAACTTCACTCAGATACATATCAGCTAACTTTAATGTCGATAAGTAAAATAATTTAAAATATTAAAAAGGTACCATTAGGAGAAAAGTACCAATTTCCCTTTTAATTTCCTATTTAATTTTGCAAAAGTTGTTTATACTACAGACATGTCTAAATCGATTAAAATCTGTGTTAATGTGTCCAATAATAAATATGTTTTAAAAAAAGTACCAAACTGTTTACCCGGATTTGGCCTAAAATACACCAAGGCACTCGAGTTCCAAATAAAAAACCTGTTAGTTAATTTTTGTATGAATCCAGGATCCAATGTTAAAAAATTATCAAAATCGGCTTAATAATTTGCAATAAAATGTATTTTCCCGATTTTATCCCCTTTTTGGTACCTTTTTTATACCCATTGCGGTGGTAAAATATTATTAAAATAATTTTAATTTTTTAATAATTGGTGGGAGCTCATAGTAAAATATTCGAATGTCTATGTCAAATTATAGAAAAGCATATTTTATGAAAAAGTACCAAAAATAAACACAATTTTAATCCCTTAAGGGTTCGAATTTCCAAAAAGAACCAAACTTATATTTTTTATTTTTTGATAAGTAAAGAATACGATTTAAATTTTGTTTCTATGTTTATTGGTTTAAAAGATACATAGGGTGCCAAAAAAGTACCAAAATACAGTTTTTACCCGTTTTCTTCCCGAAAAAGTACGAAACACCTGTCAGCTTATTTTTTAAATGGAGTAACATACAATTTCAAGTTTTTTTGTAACTTTATTAGTTTTGAAGATATAAGATTACCGGATTTACCCGTTTTTACCCTTTTTTACCCCCTAAATGTTCGAATTTCCAAAAATCCCTTCTTAGTGGATCGTTTTGGGGAGGGAGGAACCCACAGTTAAAATTTCATGATTCTAGCTTCAATCGTTTGGGCTGTGGGATGATGAATATGTCAGTCAGTCAGTAACGTTACTTTTTTATATATGTATATAGATAAACTCTTTTTTATAAAATTTTTGGAACAAATCAAAATCCTAGTAACAGTTTATATTTTCATATTAGAAAGCTTCATGTAGCGAAGCCACCTGCCGCGTTCCATGGAGGAGAAAACCCCTAAGAGCGGCCGCAGGTCAATGTTCTCTGAAATATACAACACATACAACTCAAAAAACTGGCACTTCATATTCACAGATGGCTCAAAATCTGCAAATCATGTTGGTTTTGCAATCACAGATGAAGTAGGGTACACACAGAAAAAAGGAATATTAGCTCAAGAAGCCACAGTATTTGAAGCCGAAGCTGTAGCAATAATTGAAGCATTAAAATTATGTGAAAATTCAACAAATAAACACATAATTTGTACAGACAGTCTCTCTGTATTTCAAGGTGCCTCAAATTCCACAAATAAAAAAGACATAAATATCTTTATTCAACAAGGTCTATTGAAACTTAGAAATAAAGTCAAATTATTTTGGATACCCAGCCATATTGGCATTCCAGGAAATGAGGCCGCAGACAAAGCTGCAAAATCTGTTTACCTCGAACCCACCTATTTTTTTACACCTCAGTCCAAACATTTTTTGACTAGATGCCCTACTGAAAAATTAAACAAATTCATACAAAGCAAATGGAGGAACTATAATCATCCTTATAAATCTATAAACCCCGATAAAAAACCTATCATTCTTCCAACTACAACTAACTGCCTTAAAAATAAATGTTTCATAAGGCTTCGTCTAACTCACACTCGACTTACCCACCTATACTTATTGGAAAAATCTACCCAACCAGTTTGCACATTCTGTAACAACTCACCTTTAACCATACCTCACATCCTAGTTGACTGTCCAGCTCTTACTAACCTACGTTATACAATCTGTAACTCATCTAATATTAATAACTTGCTAATAACTCCATCCGATAATAACATTAACGCAGTCTTTAGTTTTTTACAAAATCTATCTTTACATAAACAAATTTAATCATTAGCATCTGTATATACATAATTATTCCTTTTTAATGAACAAAAGCCGATAGCCTTAGTTGCTAGTGCTTTAGATTTAAGATTTGTTGTAATTTTAATTATAATAAATTAAATAAATAAATAAATAAATAATATGTTTGTGTAAGTTTAACAACAAGTTTAATCTGTAATTTCAGATTTTATTTACTGAAAAAAAAAATAGTACGAGTACTTTATTATTTAATATTCATTGTTTTGCTGCACTATGATTGATGTGGCACATAAAAGTTATAGTGTTACCATCACAGAATTTAAAAAAATATTAAAATACTGTTTACTTAAAATGCTCATTATGAATACGAATTTATAAGAAAGCAATTTTAGGCCTAAAATGTGTTTTAACTAAATTGTATTTTTATTTTACAATATCAGAATTTAAAACTGATATTTTTATGAATATGGGGGTTAATAATTAGTTAATATGTTTGGATCAACATTTTTCCTTTTTAACCTCAAGTGAAGAAACAGAGTATAAAAAAGGGTATACAAATATATTTAGACAAATTTCAAGATATTGGGTTGTGGGACTTATATTGGAGCTATGACCTATTATGAGTCGATTGTCATAAAATATTTTAACGTGATTTTTATGTATTTATATGGGAGCTGTTGCCAAATATGGACCGATATTCAAAAAATTCAGTAGTATGATTTTAAAAATTACTGATCTGTGTACTATTTTGGTTCAATATATGGAAGCTGTGACCTATTATGGGCCTTTAACAAGAGTGGACCTTATACGGGAGCTATGACGAATTATGGACCAATATTTAAAAAATCTTGTAGTACGATTCTTGGATACAAATTACTGATCGGTGTAAAATTTTGGTTCAGTACAGATTATTTTGGATATTTGTGCAGGTTAATGTAATAACTATATTGTTACGAAATTGTACTTGAATTCAAATATTACGATTTTAAGGGCTGATTTAAAAGTAGCATAATGCTTTCAAATAACAGTGCTGTAATGGCAGACTGTAACATATCTGTGGGCATTGTTAAATAAAAGCTTTCAGTTGATTTGATCGTAAGTTGGCAACGCTGTATTCGAATATTCAGTTAAAGAACATTGTAGAAAGTACACCACATATGGCGTATGATCTAGAACCGGGATCGGCAGACATATACTACTACATTTTGCACTTGTATAAGTGTAAGAGCGAAAAAACAAGAAATGAGAAATAGTTGTACTCTCATCTTCACTACAAAACAGGCATGGAAAACTGAACATGTTAACTAACCTATTTGTCTAGCAATTATTGTGTATTAAAAAATAATAATTTACAAGAAACTTCTAAAAACCCAATTAAGCATCTAAAGGTGAGAGAAAAAACATTTAAAATAGTTTATAATTCTAAAAACTACTTAATATGTAGTGTAGATGCTAAAAAAGGTACAACAATAATATGAATTATCCACCTCTGCATTAACATTTATTCATAAACAAAAGCAAGAAACGAGCGACAACACAACCTTCTTCTGTGACAACTCATATGAGACTGAATTGTGTTTTCTATGCGTGTGAGAAGTCTGTGTAACTTTAGTAACGCCCACAATGCACAGTGCATAGGAGTTGCCGATCCCGGATCTAGAATATTCGAACTTTGACAGTTAAAGAGCTTTGGTAATGTAGTGTTATAAATAGTGGCAGAGCTTGCAGTCGTGAGTGAGTTTATCAGAGACGCTTTTCGAATAAACATCATCTGAGTGCCTTAAAGTGTGTTGTGTTTTTCAAGTAAATTCGTGTACATTATAAATTGTTCTGTAATTCTGAGAATATATAAACCTGTATAAAAAACATTGAGTGGCTATTTAATTCTGTGGTTGTTGTACATTTTAAAGAAATAAAGAGTTGTTACAATTTTTAAACTACTAAACGGCTTTTATTTGCAATCAAAAGTATCCGGTTTATTTAAAGGAAATAAACCAGAGTTTTGAAAAGGTTAAAACGTAACAATTGGTGTCAGAAGTGGGATTGCAAATTAATAAGCATGAAGTTTGAAGAACTGAAAGTTGAACAACTCAAGAAAGAATTGAGTAAGTTGGAGTTACCAACAGCAGGTAATAAGGCGGAATTGCAGAAGAGGCTCATAGATGAATTTAAGCGCCGTGATGTTGACATCGGTGCTTACGAATTCGAGTATAAGGAAGAAATGGAAGTTTCTACCCATGCAACAACAAGCAGCATGGATTTAAGCACAATGTTTGCTGCTATGATGGCACAATTTAAAGAAGTTAAAGAAGAAAATAAAATAATGGAAATGAAATTTCAAGAAACTTCTAGAGTCAACAACGAGAAACATCTTGCCGACAATGAGAAACTTCGTGCTGAGGTTAAAGCTGAAGTCAAAGAAACTATCAAACACTTAGCTGAAATGGAAGCGAAACTTCAAGAATCCTCTAGAGCTACAGATGAGAAAATTCAGGAAATGTCTGAAGCTTTTAACAGCAGAGTGGATGGTATTGACAAGAAGGTGTCAGATTTAGAAAATGGTGTTGATCAAAAACTGCATGACCTAGAAACAAAGGTTAATAATCTTCAATACCAAGATGGACCGGTGCGAGTTATTTCAGAAACATCGAGTAGAATAAAGGCTCCTAGTTTTGATGGCACCACACCATTTAATGTGTTCAAGTTCCAGTTTGATACAGTTGCCATTAGAAACATGTGGAACAATGAAGAAAAAGCTATAGAATTGATATTGGCCTTAAAAGGGAATGCAGCAGTAGTTCTTGAAAGCGTGCCAGCAAGCAACAGAAATTGTTATGATGACATAATGGAGGCGCTAAAACGTAAGTACGGTGGCGAACATAAAAAAGAATTATACCGAATGGAATTGCGTGGTAGAGTGCAGAATGCCAATGAGACGCTACAAGATTTTGCGATGGAAATCGAGCGTTTGCTACAGCTTATTTATCCAGGGGAGAACCATCCGATTTTGGAGCATTTGAAGATAGAGGCATTTGTGAATGGTATTCGCGATCCAGAGATAAAATATGCGGCATGTGCCACACCAAAGTCATCATTCTTTGAAACCGTCTCATTCGCGCTGGTACAAGAAACTGCAAAGATAATTTCAAAGCCCCAGGTGTGTAATGTGCGGAAAATCGAGGTTGTCGCTGAAAATGATAGAAGTATGGTCAACGTATTAAAGGAATTAAAAGAGGCAGTTTTAAAAGCTTTAAGTAAGAGACAAACTAAAGCCAAAGTTAAATGTTATAACTGTGGAAAAATGGGTCACATTCAGCGAAACTGCAGAGCACCAAGAAAGCGAATCAGATATGTTTCACCATCAAGAAATAACCAGCTGGCGAATCATCAAGTATTACACGAGCCACCTTTAAAGCGAGCTAGCACTGAGGGACCATCTTCATATCAGTACTGCAGCAGGAAAATAACAATCTTACTGCTAGTGGGTACATCAACGGTCGGAAGCACATCCTTAAAGGTAAAGTTAATGTGAAACTAACTATTGGTGGTATTAGCGTAAATCATGTCTTTGTTGTTGCGAAATTGTGGACGAAGTAATCATTGGTGCAGACTTCGTGATTAGTCACAGCATTACTTTAGATATGGGACAAAAAGTCATGAATTGGCGAAATGTTAAAATACCCCTTGACGTCGGATATGAGAGTAAGTCTCAAGTAAGAAAGTTAGTTTTTGTTGAGCACAAAAGGTTGCCACCGCAGTCAGAGGATTTGGTATGGGCCCGTGAGGAAGTGGAGGATTATATAGACAATGGTTTGTTGGTGTTGGAACCAGCGGATGTGAGAAGTGGCCATGTAACAATGGAGGGCCTCGTTGAACAGTGCAACGACAGAATGGTTCCTGTTGGAGTGATAGGTCTGTCCCGCAGAGAAAAGATCATCAGGACGGGTTCCAAGATGGGTGAAGGTGTTTCAGCAGAAAAAGAAATGCATGAACTCGTTCGGAGCCGAATTGAAATGATAAATGGCCAAATGAAAACCAGATATAGCTCACAACGTAATAAGGGTTTGTCATGCAAAGGACCACATAGGGTGGTTAAGAAATTGGACGAAATGGATTATAGAATACGGAAATGTGGAAGACCGATATCGGGAATTAAAGTTGAACATCTGAA
The DNA here is from genome assembly GCF_958450345.1 of Calliphora vicina. Classification (NCBI taxonomy): domain Eukaryota; kingdom Metazoa; phylum Arthropoda; class Insecta; order Diptera; family Calliphoridae; genus Calliphora; species Calliphora vicina. The sequence goes on from NC_088783.1 coordinate 90,241,532, forward strand.
ACGTCTAGCCGCCTATGGGAGAAGTGAATCTATGCCTATTCGGGACGAACAGGCTTAAGCGGGGGGCAGTGTTACGAAATTGTACTTGAATTCAAATATAACGATTTTAAGGGCTGATTTAAAAGTAGCATAATGCTTTCAAATAACAGTGCTGTAATGGCAGACTGTAACATATCTGTGGGCATTGTTAAATAAAAGCTTTCAGTTGATTTGATCGTAAGTTGGCAACGCTGTATTCGAAAATTCAGTTAAAGAACATTGTAGAAAGTACACCACAGATGGCGTATGATCTAGAATATTCGAACTTTGACAGTTAAAGAGCTTTCTAGATGGTAATGCAGTGTTATAAATAGTGGCAGAGGTTGCAGTCGTGAGTGAGTTTATTAGAGACGCTTTTCGAATAAACATCATCTGAGTGCCTTAAAGTGTGTTGTGTTTTTCAAGTAAATTCGTGTACATTATAAATTGTGTCTGTAATTCTGAGAATTTATAAACCTGTATAAAAAAACATTGAGTGGCTATTTAATTCTGTGGTTGTTGTACATTTTAAAGAAATAAAGAGTTGTTACAATTTTTAAACTACTAAACGGCTTTTATTTGCAATCAAAAGTATCCGGTTTATTTAAAGGAAATAAACCAGCGTTTTGAAAAGGTTAAAACGTAACAATATTTTTCCTTTTAACATAAAAATAACGTGTGTAATTTTATGGTATTATCTGCAATATATTTGCACAAATAACAAAAACTATTTTAAAATTATCATGTTTTTTTTAGGTTGTCTCACATTTTGGTTCATAACTCTGGTTCCACTGAACCGATTTTGCTGATTTTCAATTCATAACGTTTGTTTTTTTTTACATATTTTCTTTGCAAACTTGTAAATTGTGTTAATTTTCAACTTTTTAGTTTTGTTTATATTTGCAACCATAAGTTTTTTTATGTTCATATTGTTACGTTTTAACTTTTTCAAAACGTTTGTTTATTTCCTTTAAATAAACCGGATACTTTTGATTGCAAATAAAAGCCGTTAAGTAGTTTGAAAATTGTAACAACTCTTTATTTATTTAAAATGTACAACAACGGAATTAAATAGTCACTCAATGTTTTTTATACACGTTTATAAATTCACAGAAATACAGACACACTTTATAATATACACGAATTCACTTGAAAAACACAGCACACTTTAAGGCACTCAGTTGATATTTATTCAAATAGCGTCTCTGATAAACCCACTAACGACTGCAACCTCTGCCACTATTTATAACACTGCCATCTGCACTCTAAATTGCTCTTTAACTGTCAAAGCTCGTATATTGTAGAGGTTTCTAATACATACGCCATCTGTGGTGTACTTTCTATAATGTTCTTTAACTGAATATTCGAATTCGAATATACGGTCGCAGCAAACAGCGATGCCATACTTACTGAAAGCTTTTATTCAATATTAATAATGCCCACAGACACTGCTATTTGAAAGTATTATGTAACTTTTAAATCAGCCGTTAAAATCGTTATATTTGAATTCAAGTACAATTTCGTAACAATATTTTTTACTGGACAAAAAATGTCCAGTAAAAAATATCATGTTCTCTATCTATGAACTGTCACTTTTAACATTCTCTTGCTCTCTCGTTACCAGTTTTTAAAAGTAAACGAACAGAATCCAGTAACTTCCAGTGATAATTTGTACAAATTATTACAAATTATCCAGTACGCGAACACTACTACTATAAAATATATGTATATGTAAATATAAAAGAAAATAATATACATATGTGTACTATTTAAAATATTTACACTTACCTCCATTTTCTAATTCTTCTTTATTTATTTGTTTACATTTGTTGTGTTTTGCAACTAACTTCACTATTAAACGCGCTGTCAAAATTGGATTTTCCAATTCCAAAGCGTTGCCATAGCGTTGCCGTCGCGTTATATCGGTATGGTATTGGGATGCCAATCCCGAAAATCCCGGGATTTTTCGGGATCGGGACTTCCCGAATCCCGGGATTTGTGAAAAAGAATCCCGGGATTTGTTAATCCCGAAATATTATGAGATTTTTGATATTTTAGGAAGATTTTTGAAGCACCCAAAATACTTAGAAAGCTAAATTTTAGCATATTTTTATAATACTAATCTCGCTTCAAATCCAAACGCAGCCAGATTTTTTCATTTGAATCAGGGAGCAGCTTTTTTTTACACTTTTACGAAATTTATATTCAAGTTATTTTCTGAAGTCCCCTTCAGGGGCAAATGTAGCCCGATTTCCGCAGTACTTTACAGTATAATTTCAGAGTACTTACAACTTATTTTGTGCAAAATTTTATAAGGATTACCGCATAATCAAGATATTTATGACAGCTAAAACAGTACTCCGGGGGACAATTGTATGGAGCTAGGGGAAATCATGGACCATTTTATTTTAATTTAATGCATTAGTTTTTGATTTGTTATATGTTTACTTAAATATATTAATGAAATAATAGTTTTTATTATTGAATTTGATGTTTTTGACGTTTAACTAAAATCCCGAAGTCCCGAAATCCCGAAAAAATCTCGGGATCCCGGGATTTACATTTCTAAAATCCCGAATCCCGGGATTTGTAAAACCCAGTCCGGTTTGGCATCCCTAGTATGGTACGTACAAATTGTATGGGCATGATAATTTTTGACAACTAAAAAACGAATGCCGCCCGTGTTTAGGTATGCCAGTAAGTCTATTGTCAGAAACTTAATTCATGAGAATGTATTGCATGAATTTTGTTTTTGTATCAAAAATGTTTTTGTGTGAAAAGAGAGTAATATTTTACTCTCTCCTTCCGTTCTATGCGTTTATTCTATGGTCATCTGGTTTGGTAACTTTATCAATTTGACAAATAAAAAGAATTAAAATGTAAATGAAAAATACAAGAACATATTGTGTGGAGTAATAAAAACATGAATTTTATAATATTGTTGTTGTTTAGAAACAATGAATATGTACATTAGAGTGCTCCAAAAAAATAAAATTGCGAATTTTGACCGTCCCCCCCTCTAGAATTGTTCTATGTATTGTAGAAACACATTGTGTAAAATATTAGCATGATAGGATAACGTTAACTGGTGGCGCAACGACGCTGAAGTTTTGAGGTGCATTTACAAGGGGAAAATATGCAATTTTTTCAGTTTTTGTAAAAATTTTGCCATTAAATAATGACTTTTACAATTTAATTTAAAAGAATCGAAATGTGTACGTAATTGTCGTTATAATAAGATATAAAAGACAAAAATTGGTGGAAAAAAGTTAAAGTTATTAAAAAATCGCCAGGCCATTAACGTGTCTCAGGCCACTAGAACAAGAAATTTATGAACAAAATTAACATATTTTGAGAAATATTAAAATAAAAGCTAATTTTTACTTAAAATATATCCATATTTACTTGTATATGAGTTTTTGTCCTCGTAGGATACCGTTAACCTATTCGCAGGTATGACCAAAAAAATTAAATTTTTTTAACGGCAGTTTCAAAACTCCAATTTCAAATTTTTAAAAATTTTGTTAAACAAATTTCAGAATTTTTTGATCATCACATGGGGATTTATTGACAACATAATAGGGAATAAAAATGTGAAAAAAGTATGTCAATACCTCGTATAGTTTTTCCGTACCTGCGATATAAATTTTGCGATTTTCGAGAAAAACTAATTTTTTGGCCATATTTTGGGGAATGACCAGAATTTCCTTACTGTAATGATTTTTAAGTAAAAGCTATTCAGAATAATATAGTCCAGGTAATTCTAAATATAGTCTGAAAGTTTTACTAAAATCGGAAAACTTTAACCCTTAAATCGTGAAGGTCAAAGGTCAATTTTTTCAATATTTGGAATTTCTCATGGAAAGATAGCGAAATATTATATATTTTTGGGCCGATTTTGATGAAACTTAAGAAAAATATAAAATGAAGTCTAGTATTCACAATAACAGTACAAAAATGGAATTTAACCCTTAAGAGTACTTGGGGTCAAAATGAATGTGTTTTTGGTGATTTTAAAAGTTGAGGGTCATTTGGACCCCAAGTGCTATTAAGGGTTAATTTCCATTTTTGTACTGTTATTGTGAATACTAGACTTCATTTTATATTTTTCTTATTTTATTTTATATTTATATTTTATTCCCTATTATGTTGTCAATAAATCCCCATGTGATGATCAAAAAATTCTGAAATTTGTTTAACAAAATTTTTAAAAATTTGAAATTGGAGTTTTGAAACTGCCGTTAAAAAAATTTAATTTTTTTGGTCATACCTGCGAATAGGTTAACGGTATCCTACGAGGACAAAAACTCATATACAAGTAAATATGGATATATTTTAAGTAAAAATGAGCTTTAATTTTAATATTTCTCAAAATATGTTAATTTTGTTCATAAATTTCTTGTTCTAGTGGCCTGAGACACGTTAATGGCCTGGCGATTTTTTAATAACTTTAACATTTTTCAACCAATTTTTGTCTTTTATATCTTATTATAACGACAATTACGTACACATTTCGATTCTTTTAAATTAAATTGTTAAAGTCATAATTTAATGGCAACATTTTTACAAAAACTGAAAAAATTGCATATTTTCCCCTTGTAAATGCACCTCAAAACTTCAGCGTCGTTGCGCCACCAGTTAACGTTATCCTATCATCCTAATATTTTACACAACGTGTTTCTACAATACATAGAACAATTCTAGAGGGGGGACGGCCTGTACCTAGAAAGTTTTTTTCGTCCATACAATCTTGGAGCACTCTAATGTACATATATAAGTAGAATTAAACAAAATAAGGGAATACTTATCACAATTTTTCAGGAACACAATTTTATAGATGATTTAATTACAACACAATGGACCATAATAATAGTCAAACACTAAAATCGGTTCTTTTCAAAAATATCTTTAAAATAAAAACCAGTTTTTAATTATTTTGCAACTATAGTCAAAATTAAAGTTTGTTTTAAATTGAACCGACTTTAACTGGGTGCCACCTCAAATGTAGAAAATGTTTTCATTCAATATACAATAAAAACCAGACAAGTGGCAGTGGGGCAGAATCAAAATTTTTTGGAAATAAATCTGGCATTTCTAAACGGCTGTTCCGATCAGAATAAAATTTGTCGTGGGCGTAGCCAAGGAGTATTCGAATTTAAGATATTAAAATGTTCCATACAAATGATCCAGGGGCGCTATGGGGGATCAAAGTAGGGTACCTTCGACATGTAAAATTTTTAAATACGTGCAATTTTTTGTTTCCTATCCGATTTCAATATTTATCTCTTATAATTTCCGAGTTATAGGCATTTCAAAATTGAAATTTTATAATTTTGCCATACCTTGGTGCGCTTTTTTAAAAATATGGGTCGTTATTTTGGACCGAATAGACTCGAATTTTTTTTGCTAGTTAGACTACTAAATTACGAATAACATATAAAAAATTTTAGAGCAATATCGATTATGGATTCAAAAAGAAACGATTTTTAATTTAAATATTCAAAAAATAGTTTATTTTTGGGCGAAAATGTGACTTAACTGTTTTTTAATTAAAAAAAACACTTTTTAAGAATATATAACAATTTTATGTTTATCTGAAAGATATCTTTACGGAGAACATTTTGATATAAAAAACATGTCCTGTTCTTCGAATATGTTGCCCTTCGGAAATTGACATAATTTTTATCAAAAATTCAACTTTGGGCAACATGTTCTAAAATCCCAAAGCTGGGATCAGAAAACAAAAAGCAAAAACCTTGATGTGTTTCCTATTCATCGCCAAAGTATTTTTCCAGCCCCGAAGGAAATGTGGACCCTATAGGCAAAATTGTAAAAAATACCATTTTTAGGGTTTTCTCTCCAATTTTTAGGAATTGCGGGATTGCCTTTGACCTTTTGACAAGTTTACACCTTGTTATTTGGAATGACAAACTTAAAAAACATTGAAAATTTCATTGAGTTTCGTTAATAAATAAAGATTTTATTACATATTCATTGAGTTTCAAAAACTAAAATTTATATCCAAATTTTAATAGGATTGCAAATATTAGGAACAATTTGATCCACATTTATTCCAAGCTATATTTGTACACCCTTCACCATGAGTGGCAAGGGTATATATAAGTTTGTAATTTCTACATTTTTCATTTGCGACCCCACAAAGTATATATATTCAGAATCGTTATAGATAGCGTCTGTGTGTTGAAATCAACTTTCTGAAGCCCCCAAATAACTTACATATACGAATGATACACAATATCTCCGAAATTCCGGCTCGGTTGCTATTTAAAATCGAGAAAATCGGTCCACAAATGGCTGAGATATAAGGAAAAAACCAGGACAACCTCGATTTTTGACCTATTATTACCCATATCTGGATTACTAAATCATTACTATAGACAATATGGATATCTAATGATAGATATTTCAAAGACCTTTGCAACGACGTATATAACATCATAGTAGTTGGACCTACAATGAGTCAAAATCGGAAAAAATATTTTTTAACCCGAATTTTTTTTCACTAATATTAAAAAAAAAATTATTAAATTTAAAAAAAAAATTTAAAAAAAACAATTTCGAAAAAACAACTGGAAAAAAAATTAAATTTTGTTTGCCTAAAAATATTTAAAATTTTTATTTTAAAGTATATTTTGGTGAAGTATATAAAATTCGGCACAGGCGAATATAGCTCTCTTACTTGTTTTGTTTAGATAAGTTAATTTTTCAAGTCAATATCTTAATTAGATTCAAAAATATGCCATATTCGAAGAATAGGACATGGTTTTTATATCAAAATGTTCTCCGTAAAGATATCTTTCAGATAAACATAAAATTGTTATATGTTCTTAAAGAAAGTTTTTTTTAATTAAAAAAGAGTTAAGTCACCTTTTCGCCCAAAAAACAACTATTTTTTGAATAGTTTTCAAAAATATTAAAATCTTTGAAATCGGATGAGAAACAAAAAAATGGCTTGTGTTTAAAAATTTTACATGTCGAAGGTATCCTACTTTGATCCCCCATATCGACGACCCTGGAGCATTTGTATTTTAATAACTTAAACTCGAATGCTCCTTGTCTACGCCCACGTAAAATTTTATCCCGATCGGACTAGACGTTTAGAAATGCCAGATTTATTTCCAAAAATATTTCGATTCTGCCCCACTGTGCACCGCTGAACAGTTGACATAGAAAATTAAAAAAGATAAACAATAAAAGTAACCGGGACAACTAACGAAAAAAAGTTGTTTGTGGTGGAAAAATGGAAAAGATAGGATTAATATCATATTTAGGATATTTTGGTACTAATTTTATTGATAACTGTTCAATAATTGCAAAATTTCTACCAATATTTTGTAACTTAAAATTTTTTACTTTTTGCCTATCTTTTTTAATTGGCGAAGATTAAAAACAGCTTCAGCTAGTTTTATATTTAGAGTCGACTTCAACGTCAGAATGGACCTAAAGTAAACACTTAAGTAAATTCGAGTTTAATTCTCTTAAAGTATTCTTTATTTCTGACTATGATATTTACGATCGAGCTATATATACATAGCAAGGTTGCCAAAGGGTTTTTTAATAATTCATCAAAAATTATATTTTTCAGAATTTTATTTATAGAAACTTTGATTTATAATTTAGCTAATAGCCCATTCACATACACTTGAATATCATGATAATATCATGATTATCACTCTACGACAAAAAGGTGTTCACATAACTTTTGACTAGATTTTCTTAACATTATTTTAATACACACACATACTTACACATAGATATATTTGAAAATTTGCAAACATAAAGATGTGAAGATTCAGCTATTAAATTCCAGTAAAATATAAATAATACACATTGGAATTTAACTACTAATAATATTGTTACGCAATTGTACTTGAATTCAAATATAACGATTTTAACGGCTGATTTAAAGTTGCATAATGCTATTTGGAAGCAGTGCCTCTCAAACTGTAACATATCTGTGGGCATTATTAACATTAAATAAAAGCTTTGAGTTGACCATTGATCGTAACCCAGCAAAAATTTTGTGAATTTTTGTAATGACAACTAGTTATTTCATGCATTATTTTGTAATGAGTGCACATTATTTTATTTACTAGAATAAGTACAGGCAAATCCCGGTATAACGAACGATATGTTGTCAGGCCCATTCGTTAAATTGAAAAATTCGTTATATCGAGATGTTTTTTTTTTTAATTTTGGACATCTTTTTCTGTATTGGAATTTAACTAAACGTATGGCATTTTGATCCCTAGGTTGAATGAGCTGTTTTTTACAAACATTTAAAAAAAACAGATTTTGAAGATTCCAGATTCCACTTAATTTGTGTGAAGATAATTTACAGGAAACCACTTAGTCACGATAAAATGTTTGTTTTTACTTTCTTCAAAATGTTGAGAATTTTGTTATTCCATATTTCATTCATCTGAATTTTTTACTTTTCCTTTCAATGAAATTCTTCTACGGTTTCCCATATTTAATTCACGTGAACACTTCCATAATTATAGCCTGTTTCAGAATATCGAATGAAAGATTTCGTTCACATTGTAAGCGAAAGAAAGCTGATTTTGGATTCCCTAACGTCATGTTTATGTGAACGAATCAGTTTTCTTTCGCTTACCCGGATTAACACGAAGCCTGGTTAGGTGTTAACTATTAGTTATACGGTCGGTTAAAATTATTTTTGTATGAAAACTGTCACTTTAACTATTAGTCACTTTAACATAACCAGACTTCGTGTTACGGGGGTTAGAATGCGAACGAAATCTTTCATTTGATATTGTGAAACAAGCAATTAAAACGACTATAGAAAAAATGACAGCACCTATTATTAAAGAGAGTAATGCATTAAACACATTGAAGACAGCAGGCTCCTCGACTTCAGGAACACAAATGCTGCTGGCGGAAGTTGAAGTCGTGCGGCAGCCGCTGAATTCTTTTAAAGACGACAGCTTCAAAGTAAACAGCTGAATTATAATTCAGTGGTGTCACTTTAATTTTTTACTTTAATAAAAAATAACCGTACAAAATTCCAAAGTAATTAAGATTTAAACAATTATTTTGAGTAAATATATATATATAATTTATTTCAATATGGTTATCAGAAACTTGTCTTAATGAAGTAAAAAAAAAATATTTTTTTTAAGCACTGATTTGATTTACATTTTTTTATTATATTAGCAACACTATTTCTGTTTTGAAGTTGACAAAAATATAAATTAGTCTAAACTTTAGACTTTAGACTCTAAAGGTTCAATTAGACGTACCATAGCCATAACCATATAAAACAGCTGTTCGAACCAAGCTTATGGGCAACACTGTATTTGATTATTGGTGACATACCATAACCGTAACCGTAGATATCAACTGAATTTTGATTTTCTGCCATAACCATAAACAGCTGATTGATAAATTAACGTATTTTTTTGTATTTTTATAATTTGACTTTTATTTTTCATAGTTGCTGAATTGTTTGGTGAGTTTTAATTTATATTTTTCTTTTGTTTCTTTTCATAATTCACAATAAACAAATGAAAACATCAACAACTGCTGTTTATGGTTATGGCACCACAAATCGAGTATTGTAAAAAATGCTTATGTTATGGCTATGTTTACGGCTTTGGCGAGCAAACGAAGTCGTGGCGTCGTGAAGTTGTGCTGTCGTCAAAAGAATCGTCTTCATATAAACGTGTGCATTCTATTTTTGACAGATTGAAGTCGAAAGCCTGCTGTCTTCAATATGTTTAATGCATAACCATTGAAAACGGTACTGTAACGAATAACTTTCTTATTTTTACATTCTTTAATACTTTTGTTTTTTTATACTTTCTGTTCGTTATATTGAGCGTACAAATTTCGAAATGTTCGCTATATAAGGTTATCAATGTTAAAAATTTGGTCGTTTGTTTTTTCTCGCCATTCGTTATACCGAGCATTCAATTTTTGTGTTTTTTGTTTTTTTTTTTAGCTACATATTCTTGTTGTGAATTTACACTTATTTTTTAACTGATTGTAAGTACATTTGTAAGTTTGACCCATGAATTTTTTAAAAATCTTGCACAAAGATAAGTAGTGTTTCAGTCAAATAATAAGTAGTTATGCCTTGGCTCCAATATTACTTGCTGGCTTACTAAGTAAGTATAGTTTTTGCTGGGAAGTATGGCAACGCTGAATGTTTGCTTGTTTTGACAGTTAAAGAACATTGTAGAAAGTTCAGTAGAGAACAAAAGAACAATCTAGAGTGCAGATGGCAGTTGTACGATGAAGAGCTTTTTCTTCACCGGCAACGATATAGAGCAATTCTGTATATTTCGAATTGTTGTCTATATGTTGCTGAAAAGGTTTGTTGGGCAGTGATATAAACCGAAACTAAAAGAAATTGCGACCGTGGTACCGACAAAATAAAAGAGGAGATGATTCTTGCTTGAATTCAACTATGACAATGTTTTCTTTATTTAAAATTAAAGTTCTTAAGCCTAACAATTGATCATGTAAATAAGGGCTACACTGTTGTTGTTGTATGTATTATTATTTGTCTCTCACTTCCAATGTACCAATTCAACTTATTACTAATAAGTATGTACCTATATGTATATGAATGTATGCAAAAACAAAATACTAAATATATTGCATTTTTAAGAACAACAACAACATACTTGTTACAAGAATTGAAGTGAGAAACATATAATAAAAACTAACGGGTCATTAACAAAATAAGTTACAGTGGTTAGTATGAACAAAAATGCTAACAAATTACAGTGACAACAGTGAGACAAAAATATGAACAAATTTAATACAATAAAAAATGGAAAATAAAACAAATGAATCAAATGAATAATAACTATAAATAATAACAATACAGATTATTAGTAAATATGATACGGTGACCTAACATTCCGGCCCCATTGAAAGGACACTTTCAAGAAAATAGTAAAGCCAGTCTGTGGATAGGGCGACGTATAATTCCCTTTGTTGTTTTGATGTCGACAACTCGAACTCGATCATCTCTACCACGAACAATATTGATGATTTTACCCATGAGCCAACGCTGCGGTGGTAAATTATCTTCTTTAATGATTACTAGGGAGCCAGTACAAATATTTGAGTTGGTGCTAGTCCATTTATTGCGGGTCTGGAGCTCGTTTATGTAGTCGTGGGACCACTTCTTCCAAAAATGTTGTTTTATGGCGCTTATTCGGGCCCAATACTCAAGTTTATTGATTTCAATTGGAGGGACATCACGTTCTGGCAAACTGCGTAAGGGAGCGCCTATCAGGAAATGGCCTGGTGTAAGGGCTTCAAAGTCACTGGGATCGGATGATAGGGGCGAAATAGGCCTCGAATTTAGAATTGCTTCTATATCAATCATTGCAGTTGCAAGTTCCTCATATGTGAGCCTTGTGTTATCGAGGGTCCTGGTTAGGTGTCCCTTGGCCGATTTGACGGCCGCCTCCCACAATCCGCCAAAATGTGGTGCCCTGGGGGGAATAAAGCGAAAATTAATAAATTGATTTGAGCAATAATTTATTATAAAATTGGAATTTTTAGGATCAAAAAGGAACGATTTTAGTTGAGCCAACTTAGAGTTTGCACCAACAAAATTGGTGGCATTGTCACAGAATATATCTGTGGGTAGACCTCTTCGTCCAATCATCCTTTTAAGAGCAGCAATAAAGGCATCTGTTGATAAGTCTGATACAACTTCTAGATGGACTGCTTTAGTTGCGAGACAAACAAAAACAGCAATATATGTCTTGTATGGTACCTTCCCTCTAATTCTTAGGTAAGTGTTTACTGGACCACAAAAATCAACAGCACATCTGGCGAAGGGCCTTGAAGGGTTAAGTCGTTCTACGGGCAAATTGCCCATCATTTGTTGAAGCAACCTTGGGCGATAACGAATGCATTGTGGGCACGAATTAACGATACGACGACATAGGTTTCTTGAATTGATGATCCAAAATCTCTGGCGGATTAACGACATTAAAGCCTTGGGTCCTGCGTGGTAGTTGCTGATGTGTAGATGACGCACGTAACAGTCGACGAAATGATTTTTGCTGGGCAAGATTATAGGGTGCTTTTGACCTTCAGAAATTGCTGCGAATTCCAAGCGACCACCGACTTTGAGCAAGTTGAATCCATTTGATGAATCGATGAAGGGATTGAGACACTTTAGTGCACCTTGAGGATCGTTTTTCTTCAGAGCTCGTTGTATATCATCTTGAAAATGATGTTGCTGTAGATTAAAAACTATTCTGAGCAAGGCGTTTTCTAATTCTTGGGGCTGTAAAGAATCAGAATGGAAAATATTAGTTTTTGTTTTTTGAGAAAAACGGAGCATCCACGCAACAATACGAATAATTTTTAAATATGAGCTATAATTTTCAACCGAATCCAGAATGTAATTAGATGTTGCTTCCAGGGAGAGTACAGTTTTGCGTTTTTCCCGGTCGATATCTTGTTGATTTTCTATGGATAGTTGATCTATTTTATTAGGAGGCCATTTACTAGCACCGAGAGTGAGAAATGCTGGTCCATTGAACCAGATAGATGAAGCGAGTTCTTCTACAGTTGAACCACGAGACACGATATCAGCAGGATTAAAATGCGTTGGAACATGTCGCCAAATACAGCCAGTAGTTAGATCCTGAATTTCCGATACTCTGTTGCCAACAAAAACGGATAACGTAGAAGAATGTTGCTTTAACCAGTGAAGAACTATTTGAGAATCTGTCCATAGAAATACTTCAAGATTTGGTATTGCGAAAAGATTTTTGACTTTAGAGTATAATTTAGCCAAAAGTTGTGCGCCACATAGTTCAAGTTTTGGCAATGATTTTCTTTTCGTCGGGGCAACTCTAGATTTGGCAGTAAAAAGACGAACAGAGACATTTCCTGAATAAGTTTTAACACGAAAGTAGAAACAGCATCCATAAGCGCGAATTGATGAGTCACAAAAGCCATGAAGTTGAACTGATTGAGATTCAGCAGCGAGACAAAAACGAGGGATTTCAAGGGAATTTAACGTTTTGAGATCAGAAACAAAATATTCCCAAGCCAAATGTAGTTCTTGAGGGATAGATTCATCCCAGCCAATTTTGAGAATCCACAATTCTTGCATGATGATTTTGGATTTTATAATAAGCGGAGCTAAGAGTCCTAAGGGATCGAAAAGTGATGAAGAGAGCGACAAAATTGTTCTTTTGGTGATTTTTCCATCAATTTGAACTTTAGGTGTAAACGAAAATAGAAATACATCTTTTTGTTGATCCCAAGTAATACCAAGAGCATTGGTCACAGCTAATTCATCAATATTTAGATCTTTTATAGTTTTGTCGTCTTGAAAACTTCTATGATTTGAGTGCCATTTGTCCAATTGAAACGAACCACGAATTAGAATTTCATTCACCTCTGTCTTAATTTTAGTCAATTCTTCTATTGAATCTGCACCACCGATAAAATCATCAACATAAAATGATGACTTTATAGTTTTTGCACCAAGTTCGAATTGGTCCATGTACTGGTCTGCGAGATAGTGAAGACTTTTAATGGCTAGGTAGGGAGCAGCAGACATTCCATAGGTAACTGTATTCAACTGATAAGTGCGAATTTCTTCTTCTTCAGAATTTCTCCACAAAATGTACTGGAATTTTCTATGGGAAGAGTCAATAAGCACTTGCCGATACATTTTTACTATATCAGCTGTAATAACGAAACGATGAAGACGAAAACGAAGTAAAATTTTGTACAGCTCATCTTGAATCGTTGGACCAACCATAAGAATGTCATTGAGAGACCTTTGAGATGATGACGGACAGGACGCATCGAAGACCACCCTTAATTTTGTTGAAGTACTATTAGGTTTGAAAACACAATGGTGAGGGATGAAATAATGAGGCACATCTAAGCGGGGACTACGAACAAGACTCATATGTCCACAATCTTCATACTCCTTCATAAAACTCACATATTGTGATTTGAGATTGCTGTCACGAGCAAATCGTCTCTCTTGAGATGCAAATCTTTTAAGAGCCATATTTCGCGAGAGACCTAAAGTGTCAGCGGATTCTTTGAAGGGTAATTTAACAACAATTCTACCGGAAGATTCACGATGGACAGTATTATTGAAAAACGATTCACAATCAGCTTGTTCTGGAGTCAAAGTATTTGAGCCAGATGGAATTTCTTCGATTTCCCACAATCGTTGTAATTTTAAATCAACTTCCTCTTCTATCGAGAGCATACAAGAAGAACCAGTATCGTTCGATTGGTTTGATAAATAACGACCAGCTACAATCCATCCAAATAGAGTTTTATGTAATTTTGGCAAATTCGGACCAAGTTTAATTTGACCAACTGACAAAATATCAAAGAAAGTTTCTGTACCAATAAGCAAGTCAATTCGTTTTGATTTGAAAAAGTTTTCATCTGCAAGCTGAGTATTTGGGGGCAAATTCCAGGTTGAGACATCTAATTCAGCATCAGGTTGATAAGAAATATGAGGTGTGACACAAAATGAAAGGGACACTTCAAAATCAGTAACTCGAGATTTCACATTTGTTGACGACCTATATTTCGTTTTACTATGAGTATTACCAATGCTAGCGACTTCTGTAGTTTGTTTTCTACGAGGCAAGTGCAATTTTTGAGAAAATTCATCCGTAATGAAATTCAATTGAGAGCAAGAATCCAACAAAGCACGTCCGAATTGATAGTGACCTGTAGCGTCACGAACTAGAACCATGGCAGTAGCAAGAAGCACCTGTTCCGGTGAGGATTTTTCCATATGAGTATGGACCGAGGCATGAGAGTCATTCAAGGCAGCACGAGAAGTAGATGGTTCAGCAGTCGGGGACGAGGGCCTAGAAGCTGACTGAGACCGATGAAGCAAACTGTGATGCAAGCGAGAACAAGATTTGCACTTGAATGTAGAGGAACAGCTGTTAACTTGATGCCCTTTTGACAAACAATTAAGACAAAGCCCTAGTCGTTTGACATTTTCAAAACGTTGACCGACATCCATATCTTTGAAGCGAGGGCAACGAGTAATTGTGTGGTCAGTTTTTGTGCAAAGAACACAAACACGTTTCGAAACCGAAAAAGAATAGCCAGTTTTTGAGCTTTTATATTTGGACTTACCAGATTGATGATTGTCAGGCTTACGGTGGGCCACATTTGTATGGCTGGTGTCAACCGATTCCAAAAATTGGCAATGCCTTTCAAGAACCTTGGAGCAATCATCCCATGATGGCAGTTCAGTGAAATCCAAAGAGTCTTTCCATTTTCTTTTTGTCTCATCATCAACCTTTTCCAAGACTATGTAGATCAGCATCGAATTAGCAATGTCACTATCTGAGCCTAGAGACAAAAGGGAGCTATAAAGAGCAGAAACATTATCAACGAGACTTCGTAATTGTGCGCAATTGTATTTGGACATGGCTGGAAGTTCAAATAGAGTGGTAATATTTTCCATAAAAATCAGTGAGCTATTGTCGTAACGCGTTTTCAGCCTTTCCAGAGCCTTGGGGTAATTTTCATTCGTAATCTGGAAAGCCTTGACCGTTTCCAATGCTTGGCCTTGGAGGCAGTTCAGCAAATGGTTAAATTTTTCGATATTCGATAGGCCAAACTCACGATCGATAACTTGGTTGAACGACGTTATAAAATTTTTGTACTCACTGTACTTACCACTAAATGTAGGCAATTTGAGCTGAGGCAATTTATTGTTGTTAACAGGAAAACAAATTGTAGAGTCGGACATGGTTGTATTGTGGACATCCTCACCAAGTTGCGCTTGAATATTCATTTTCGCTGCGATGTACAAGTCTTCAATTTCGGGCCTACCATTGTCATCAGGATCATATTTCTCAATTTGGGTTTGATACGTCAGTATCTGCTTGAAATATGACTCCAAAATCCCCAAACGGCACTTCAACTCGGCTGACGAAAGTGTCTTACCTTCACCCCTTCCATTGGCTTCAACTTGGTTTTTGATGCGGGTTATACTTTTCTTAGTATTAGCCCGTTGCTGCTTAACTTCTTCCAAAGTCATCTCGAAAGTTTCAAAAAGTTGGGTTAGGAGAGCCAAAAAATTTCCAAAAAGAATTCACAAAATGGAGACACAATTTGTGATTAGCACTGTAATCGACGCCAATAATTTACGCCAAAAAATGATTATATACAAGCCTTATATATTTATTTTATATATGTACCGCAATATTGCGAGCGACAAAAATTTTGATGTACAGAAAATATTACACTATATACTGGAACCAAATAAATCACGCACTGTTTATGTATTTTTGTATATAACGATAAGCGGCAAAAATTAAAGTCACTGTTATTTATTTATTTTTCCACAAAAACTGTTTTTATGTACCGAGCCAACAAATTTTATATTTGGTTAGATTAAATTTCAATTAATGCAACTGTAATATGTTTATGCTTTAACAAAAATTTATTTTTAAAGAGCTCACAAAAATATTTTTAATTTATATGTTTGTTCAATTTATGCCACAACAATTTGTTCCAAAATGTTTTTAAATACACTGTCTCTTTATTTTTCACAAAAGTTTTTATTTTAATAAAATTGTTTTTTATTTTTAGTTTGTACCACAAAGTTTCTTTTTTAACAAAATTGTTTTTTTTTTCTTTTTTGTTTGTTTAACAACGAACAATCCACTCACGCACGACCTGTACACTTGTAGATTTAAGATGTACTTCAACGAACAAATTGGAATGTACCACGGACCGGCAGGACGACAAATTTAGCAAAAGTTTGGATAAACTTCGTGCCCCACGTTGGGCGCCAAAATGTACGATGAAGAGCTTTTTCTTCACCGGCAACGATATAGAGCAATTCTGTATATTTCGAATTGTTGTCTATATGTTGCTGAAAAGGTTTGTTGGGCAGTGATATAAACCGAAACTAAAAGAAATTGCGACCGTGGTACCGACAAAATAAAAGAGGAGATGATTCTTGCTTGAATTCAACTATGACAATGTTTTCTTTATTTAAAATTAAAGTTCTTAAGCCTAACAATTGATCATGTAAATAAGGGCTACACTGTTGTTGTTGTATGTATTATTATTTGTCTCTCACTTCCAATGTACCAATTCAACTTATTACCAATAAGTATGTACCTATATGTATATGAATGTATGCAAAAACAAAATACTAAATATATTGCATTTTTAAGAACAACAACAACATACTTGTTACAAGAATTGAAGTGAGAAACATATAATAAAAACTAACGGGTCATTAACAAAATAAGTTACAGTGGTTAGTATGAACAAAAATGCTAACAAATTACAGTGACAACAGTGAGACAAAAATATGAACAAATTTAATACAATAAAAAATGGAAAATAAAACAAATGAATCAAATGAATAATAACTATAAATAATAACAATACAGATTATTAGTAAATATGATACGGTGACCTAACAGCAGTGTTATAAATTGTGGCAGAGGTTGAAGTCGTTAGTGAGTTTATCAGAGACGCTATTCGAATAAACAACAACTGAGTGCCTTAAAGTGTGCTGTATTTTTCAAGTGAATTCGTGTACATTATAAAGTGTGTCTGTATTTCTGCGAATTTATAAACGTGTATAAAAAAACACTGAGTGACTATTTAATTCTGTTGTTGTACATTTTAAATAAATAAAGAGTTGTTACAATTTTCAAACTACTAAACGGCTTTTATTTGCAATTAAAAGTATCCGGTTTATTTAAAGGAAATAAACCAACGTTTTGAAAAAAAAAAACGTAACAATTGGTGTCAGAAGTGGGATTGCAAAATAATAAGCATGAAGTTTGAGGAACTAAAAGTTGAACAACTCAAGAAAGAATTTAGTAAGTTGGAGCTACAAACAGCAGGTAACAAGGCAGAATTGCAGAAGAGGCAGATAGACAAATTCAAGCGGCGTGATATTGACATCGGTGCTTACGAATTCGAGTATAAGGAAGAAATGGAAGTTTCTACACGTTCAACAACAAGCAGCATGGATTTAAGCACAATGTTTACGGCTATGATGGAAAAGATGGAAGGAATGCAAATGAAACTTCAAGAAACTTCTAAAGTAAACAACGAGAACCTGGAAGCGAAATTGAACGAAAATTCTAGAACCATTCAAGAAACTTCTGGAAGGTTACTCTTCATTTTAGTACATTAAAGTTACTCTTCGTCGAATCGACGAACTATTTTTAAAAAACGTTCTAACGGAACGATTTTTAAAGTAAAAAATATACAAAAAATATTTTTAGTTAAGCATTTTATTAAAAAATAAGAAAAATAATGTAATATATAAATAAAAATTATTTTTCTCTCTTGAAATTCGATACGAATTTAACCCTACCCTATAATTCTGAAAGGGCATGTTGAGTAGAGCATTTTTGTAGAATAAACTTATAATCCAGCTAGTCTGAATTTTTTTTACAGTGGGTCAAAGTTTTAATTTTTTGATCGAAGGGAGCAGTATACTAACTGAAAAAAATGTTGTAAGTTAATATCTGAGAGAATTCTTATGGTCAGAGTTATATTATGGAATTTTATGGGGATCATTTTTGTGGAAGATCTTAACCCTTTAGCTCCTATCTTTAGTTGTCAATTTGACCCTTTTTTGAGAAAATCAAATAAAATCCTTTTAAAAAGGACATTTAAGGATTCAAATATTCTACGAAAATTTTTGCCGGAAAATTTCTGTTGGGGTCACCAAAGATACCAATGTTGTAAATAAAGCTCTTTACGCTTAATTCGCAAGATTACACAAAAAATCTATTTATGATCCGAATGAGCTGATATTTAAAATATAAATAGTCCTAGAGAAGATATACAAAAAATATATATACATATGTAAATTATCACTTTTAGGTCAAGAGTTATTTATGTTTATTTATTTTTTTTAAATTTGTTCCATCTTTTTTTAGTTTTTTAGATATGTCGGGCATACGGTGGTTCGAAATTGTTTTTTAAAATATCACCAATATTTCGAATACTATAAAAATAACTTGTTAACAGTTATGTCGTCCCTATAAAAAGTTACACGCAGTCGGATTATAAATTGATTTTTGGCGATTTTTTTTAAAAATGTGAGACCCAAGGTTGCGTGCAATTTTGCTAATTAAGCGTAAAGTGCTTTATCTACATCTTTGGTATCCTTGAAATTTTCCGGCAAAAATTATCGTCGAATATTTTAATCCTTAAATGTGCTTTTTGAAAGGACTTTTTTTCATTTTCTCGAAAAAAGGGTCAAATTGACCCATAAGGAGAGGATCTAGAGGGTTAAGATCTTCCACAAAAATGATCTCCATAAAATTCCACAATATAACTCTGACAATAAGAATTCTCTTAGACATTAACTTCCAACACAACATACATTTTTATTTAAATACTAAATTATAAATTACACATTTTTTGTAAAAAATTTCTCTAAAATAAAAATCATTTTTAGAAATGTGGCAACTCTTTTTATAATGCTCACAAAATAAGGAAACTTCAAAAAACCTTATTTGAAAAAAAAATTTTTGATTGAAACTACCTTCTATATTTTTATCATGGTATACTGCTCCCTTCGATCAAAAAATGAAAAAATTAACCCTCTGTAAAAAAAAATTCCGACCACGTGGACTATAAGTTTATTCTACAAAAATGATCTACTCAACATGCCCTTTCAGAATTATAGGGTCGCTATTCTGTTCCAATCAAAAAGTCTCAATTTGTTGGACAGTGCCATTAACTAACGTTGTTGACAAAAAGAGAGTAATTTGAACACGCATAATAAAGTTATATGATAAATAGTAAATGAGATTCGTCGATTCGACGAACAGTAACCATCCAGGGTTAATAAGCTTCAATGCCAAGACGGACCGGTCCGAGTTATTTCAGAAACATCGAGTAGAATAAAGGCTCCCAGTTTTGATGGCACCACACCATTTAATGTGTTCAAGTTCCAGTTTGATACGGTTGCCATTAGAAACATGTGGAAAGACGAAGAAAAAGCTATCGAATTGATTTTGGCCTTAAAAGGAAATGCAGCGGTAGTTCTTGAAAGCGTGCCAGTGAGCAACAGAAATTGTTATGATGACATAATGGAGGCGCTACAACGTAAGTACGGTGGCGAACATAAAAAAGAATTATACCGAATGGAATAGCGTGGTAGAGTGCAGAAAACCAATGAGATACTACAAGATTTTGCGTTTGTTACAGCTTACTTATTCAGGGGAAAACAACAACGATCCAGAGATAAAATATGCGGTATATGCCACACCAAAGTCATCATTCTTTGAAACCATCTCATTCGCGCTGGTATAAGAAACAGCAAAGATAATTTCAAAGTCCCAGATGTGTAATGTGCGGAAAATCGAGGTTGTCGCTGAAAATTATAGAAGTATGGTCAACGATTTAAAGGAATTATAAGGGACGGTCTAAAGGCTTTAAGTAAGAGACAAACTAAAGCCAAAGTTAAATGTTATAACTGTGGAAAAATGGGTTACATTCAGCGAAACTGCAGAGCACCAAGAAAGCGAATCAGATATGTTTCACCATCAAGAAATAACCAGCTGGCGAATCATCAAGCATTACAGGAGCCATATTTAAAGCGAGCTAGCACTGAGGGACATCCACATCCACACCTGATGGCCCTACCATCTCCATATCAGTACTGCAACAGGAAAATAACAATCTTACTGCTAGTGGGCACATCAACGGTCGGAAGCACATCCTTACTATGGACACGGGAGCGTCGCAGTCTATCATCAGAACAGATTTAGTAAAGAAATCGATGGAACCAATTTGCAATGTCTATGCACCGCTACTGGAGAGCCTACCGCTGTCCATGGTAAAGTTAATGTGAAACTAACTATTGGTGGTATTAGCGTAAATCATGTCTTTGTTGTTGCCGATATTGTGGACGAAGTAATCATTGGTGCAGACTTCGTGATTAGTCACAGTATTACTTTGGATATGGGACAAAAAGTCATGAATTGGCGATATGTTAAAATACCCCTTGACGTCGGATATGAGAGCAAGTCTCAAGTAAAAAAGTTAGTTTTTGTTGAGCACAAAAGGTTGCCACCGCAGTCAGAGGATTTGGCATGGGCCCGTGAGGAAGTGGAGGATTGTATAGACAATGGTTTGTTGGTGTTGGAACCAGCAGATGTGAGAAGTGCCCATGTAACAATGGTGGCCCTGTTGAACAGTTCAACGACGGAATGGTTCCTGTTGGATTGCTTGGTCTGTCCCGCAGTGAAAAGATCATCATGCCGGGTTCCCAGATGGGTGAAGGTGCTTCAGCAGAAAAAGAAATGCATGAACTCGTTCGGAGACGAATTAAAATGACAAATGACCAAATGAAAACCAGATATAGCTCACAACGTAATAAGGTTTTGTCATCCAAATTAAGGAATCACTGCAAAGGGCCACATAGGGTAGTTAAGAAATTGGAAGACATGGTTTATAGAATACGGAAATGTGGAAGACTGATATCGGGAATTAAGGTTGAACTTCTGAAACGACTAGCTGCCTATGGGAGAAATGAGTATATGCCTATTCGGGACGAACAGGCTTAAGCGGGGAGCAGTGTTACGAAATTGTACTTGAATTCATATATAACGATTTTAACGGCTTATTTAAAGTTGCAAAATACTATTTGAAAGCAGTGCCTCTCAAACTGTAATATCTGTGGGCATTATTAACATTAAATAAAAGCTTTGAGTTGATCGTAAGTATGGCAACGCTGAATGTTTGCTAGCTTTGACAGTTAAAGAACATTGTAGAAAGTTCACTAGAGATGGCGTATGCTCTAGGCTTCGAATATACGAGCTTTGACAGTTAAAGAACAATCTAGAGTGCAGATGGCATTGTTATAAATAGTGGCAGAGGTTGCAGTCCTTAGTGAGTTTATCAGAGACGCTATTCGAATAAACATCAACGAGTGCCTTAAAGTGTGCTGTATTTTTCAAGTGAATTCGTGTACATTATAAAGTGTGTCTGTATTTCTGCGAATTTATAAACTTGTATAAAAAAACACTGAATGACTATTTAATTCTGTGGTTGTTGTACATTTTAAATAAATAAAGAGTTGTTAAACTTTGGAACTACTAAACGGCTTTTATTTGCAATCAAAAGTATCCGGTTTATTTAATGGAAATAAACCAATGTTTTTAAAAGGTTAAAACGTAACAATATATTTCTTAGAGTGTCCCTTAGAGTTAAATTTTTTGAAATGTTGAAACCGTACCCGCAAAACTTTCGTAATGACCTAAAATACCACCAAAATTTTTTTTGTTTGTTATAAGAAGGGCAACCCGTGCCGACTTTCGATTTAGTTTCGTGGTGCATTTACAAGGGGAAAAATGCATATTTTCAGTTTTTTTTAAACTTTTGCCATTAAATAAATATTAAAACAAAAGTTTATTCTTACTTAAAATATATCCATATTTACTTGTATATGCGTTTTTATCTTCATAGGATACAGTTATCCTATTCGCAGGTATAACCAAAAAAAATATTTTTTTAACGGTAGTTTCAAAACTCCAATTCAAATTTTTAAAAATGTTGTTAAACAAATTTTAGAAT
Source organism: Calliphora vicina (assembly GCF_958450345.1). NCBI lineage: Eukaryota > Metazoa > Arthropoda > Insecta > Diptera > Calliphoridae > Calliphora > Calliphora vicina. The sequence continues at coordinate 90,264,149 of NC_088783.1, forward strand.
TTTTTGATCATCACATGGGGATTTATTTATAACATAATAGGGAATAAAAATGTGAACAAAGTATGTCAATATCTCCTATAGTTTTTCCATACCTGCGATATAAATTTTTCGATTTTCGAGAAAAACTAATTTTTTGGCCATATTTTATAGAATGAGCCCAATTTCCTTACTGTTATTAATTTTTAGTAAAATCTGTTCAGAATATTATAGTCCCTTAAATCGTGAAGGTCAAATTTTTCAATATTTGGAAATTCTAATGAAAAGATAACGAAATATTTTATATTTTTGGGCCGATTTTGATGATATTAGGAAAAATATTAAATGAAGTCTAGTATTTACAATAACATTACAAAAATGGAAATTAACCCTTAATAGCACTTGGGGTCCAAATGACCCTGAACTTTTAAAATCACAAAAAACACATTAATTTTGACCCCAAGTGTCCCCAATTTTTGTCTTTTATATCTTATTAGAACGACAATTATGTACATATTTCGATTCTTTTAAATTAAATTGCAAAAGTAATTATTTAAATGCACCTCAAAACTAAATCGAAAGTCGGCACGGGTTGCCCTTCTTAAAACAAGCTAAAAAAATTTTGGTGGTATTTTAGGTCATTGCGAAAGTTTTCAGCGGGTACTGTTTCAACACTTCAAAAAATTAAATTCTAAGGGACACTTTAATATTTATATTTAATAACTAATAATAATATATTTATTTATATACATATATTTCATTCCAAATAATAATTTGCTGGACATTGTGTGGTAATGAAGTGGAATTGCCTAGAGCTAAAAAATTTAATTAATGAATACTTTCTATTCAAATTTGCTATTCAAGGTAAAATATTTTCGTGCTAAATTTTTGGGGTACTTTAAAATAAAATTCTTAATAAATGCGAAATTAACCCTAGGGTCTCTTTTGTTATGTCTTATTTCTGACTTTCTGGTTGAATTTTCCGTTTTGGTGTATTCACGGACTTATAGTAAAATTTCACGGATAATATTTTTGCTAACATTTTAACCCTTTAAATCCCTGTTTTAATTGAGCTTTTTGCTCTTTTTTAAAAGAAGGACAAAAAAACCCATGCCTTGAGGATTCAGAGGGTTAACATATTTTACAAAAATGTTCTCCGTAACAGTTTACATAGGATCACATGGTTTCTTATGCCGATTAACAATCACACTTATCGTAGTTGTCGTTTTTGTGTCGTTTATTGAGCTCTGTAAACAAATTTATTACAAACTACCCGTTAAAACGGTATCGTGTTTGGCGTATTTGCCTATCAAAACAGAAAAAACTGTCGTTAGAACATTTACTCACGACAAGAGTAGAAAAAGTGATAAGTAATAAATTTTACATACAATTTTTTTCAGATGATTTCAAACATTTTAGATTAAAAATTACAACGCAAGCACAATATTTTAAGTTAGTTAAAATAATGGAAAAGAAAACGTATTTGGCTAGAGGCTTTAATAAAGGATTAAATAAAATAAACATAAAAAAGGGTGGAATGAAATCGCAGACGACCTAAATTGTATTGGACCACCATTCCGTACAGGTGAAGATTGGTTGAAGATATGGGCGGACTTCAAATTTAAATTAAAAAAAAAACTGAAACAGTTTAAGTTATCACCATTAGAAGAGGATGCAGAAAATTTATTGGATATGCTCACTATTGTACAACACAGAGAACCTTTCGGTCTTAAGCGGCCGATGAAACTGCTAAAAGCGTAAAATAAGTTCTAGTGTTACTTTTAAAAAAATCGCCATCATCTTCTTCTAAAGATGAATACAAGCCCACACTCAACACATTTATTTAAAAAATTAATTAATTTTTAATTATGCCGCGTTAATAAAATTTAAATTTAAACAGCTGTGATTTTTGACAGTTGTTTAAACAGGCTGCTTCAGAATCAAATAAAATTAGGTAATCTGTTACAATATGATTCTTTTATGGCGTAGTAGAACAATTTTTCACGATACAATTGAATTTTAAATACGCCTACAAATACGACAATCGTCTAAATACGCCTACACCAACCACGATAAGGGTGAATATGAATGTGCCGGAGTTGGGAAACTTTAACCTCCCCTCAAATGAAATTCAGATGTGAACTTTCAAAACGTCGATACACGTGTGTTTTTTTGTCTCCTCTATCAAAATTTATTGGTCTGACCTTGTAATTTTGGAAAAAATTTGATTTTGTTGTATAGTGTAATACTTAAGCTACATTCCGTCATAATCTAATATCCAAAATAATATACCAAAATAAGGGTAAAATGTCACCTATCAAACAAAAAAACCGCATTAAAAAATTCCGCCCGTGTCAAAAGTTATAGAGTTTTGGCCGCTATTTTTAAATTTGCAACACTGTGCGACGTGAAGTTTTCTTTGGCACTGATTAAGTTTAGCCTTTACGTTCGGAGATCGTGATTGTTGCCATTGACGTCTGAGAGTTCTCTTTTCATTGATAAGAGATTCAATGTTTTTAGGACATTTTGACTGTCTGTAATTCCCCAAGGTGACTGGGGGCGTAAACACTTTAACAGCGTTTGTTAAAATACCTGTAAATATATCGACAGCGGATGGTATTTCATATTAATTTTTCAATGAGATGCTCTGTGGCAAGTGTGAACTAACATACAATATTTTATACTTTAACCAGTTCGTTTTCTTGTTATGGAAACAAGAGTAATAGTTTTCAAATTTACTTGGAACTTCTAATAACGTTAAAACTGTAGGCGAGTGGTCTGACGAGAGGTTCAGCGAAGGGATCACTGAAATAAATTCTCGTTTTATATTCTTGATTACAGCGAAGTCAGTTAGATCGGGAATCTTATTGAGGTCTGTAGGCCAATAAGTAGGTTGGCCACTAGATATGGCATCTAGTCTGTTAGACGATATTGCTTCTAATAGTTGGCTCCCTCTAGGAGTAATGAGGCGAGAGCCCCAAAATGTATGTTTTGCATTGTAATCACCAGCTGCTATAAATCTTGGACATATAGTTTCAAAATATTATACACAGAAAGAATTAAATTTCTGATTCAATCAAGAAATTTGCTCAATCAGACAAAATATTGTTTGAATTAGGACCTATCACAAAATTTGTAAATTCAAACAAGAAATTTTGCAAAATTTTAATTGAAAAAAAATCCATATTTTTTCAATTAAAAAAAGTATCATATTTAATAAAAAAGTTGTTTGAATTTACAACACAATTTCAAACAAAAATTTGTTTAAAACAGTAAAATTTTTGTCTGGTCCCAAAAATAATTTTGAAGCTAAATTGGTATAGAACCAATAAAATTTTTTTTAAAAAATAATAATATCAGAAAAAAAAGAAAATAAAAATAGGAAAATAGAAAAAAAATTACAAATAAGAAAATTAAGAAAGAGAAAGCTAAGTAAAGAAAACAATAATAAATAAACATCTAAAACAGTATTTAATGTTTTTAGATGTTTATCATACATCATACAATTTTTGTAAAGTCTTTGACAAAAACAAAACTACTTATTTAAAAAATATTTTTAACCAAGTGAGAATTATATCAACTCATGTTAAATACACGAATGCAAACGAAATTACCAAATGTGAGTAAGATGCACATGATAACAACAAACACACCTATTTATTTGCTTTTGTTCTTGTCTTATCCCAAGTGTTGTATTAAAATAAAAATCAAACAAAAACATTAATAGAATCTATAAAAATATTTATAGAAAATAAAATTAGTTTCAGACAGGCGATTGTTAGAAAATATTTTAGCAATAATTCTTTCTGTGTATAACACCAATTTTACAACACTAATTCTTTAATTATGTGAATTATTTATTGTATTGTTAGTTTTTTCTAAAAAACCGACAAATTTTACAAAAATCTAGGTATTTTTTTATTTTTTCCGATTTTTTGACGATTTCAGAAATATTTTGCCGATTTTGACGATTTTTTTGTCCCATTTTGACGATTGTATACCAAAATTATCTGGCAACAGTGCACCCACCCAAACGACGAGCATAGCCGTAGTAGTTTGGGTAGTCCCGTTCCCAAACAATCCTAACCATTCGGAATCGTTACAAGCTTGTGTTGCTCTAGATATCCGTCTACAATTTATTTAAATGAAAGCTATATTGTTACTGCTAGACTTAAAATTTAAAAGAAATGTTTGTATTTTTAAATTTATATAACCTATTCGAGTTACAACAAAAATATACCGCGATATTATGTCCTCAATTGAATTGTTCTAACTTCTAGCATGTTTTTAATGCCACTAGGTGTATTGAATGACAGCCACATTAATTACATACGATACTTTCCACAGACTTTTTTAAGTGTCTAAAAACAGAGATCCATCCATAACATTTGTTGTATCTAGGGTTTTTAATTTCCCGACCTTTTTTGATTCCCGGGAATCGGTAAAATTTTTCTCTACATTCCCGGGTACCCGGCTATTCCCGAAATATATAATAATACTGTAAACTATGAATATTTTAGCAAAATTTCATATAAAAACTTATTGTTATAATCATTATATATAGAGCTTCGTATTAATTAATTTTTGTTGATTCAAATCTACTAAAAATTTAAAGTTATAATGATTTTTCTTCATTCAGATTTATTTAGCTTTTAATCATTTTCAAAATGAATTGAAAAAAAAAATTCTTAAGCCTTTTAGTAAAAGGAATGGAGTGATAAAATTTATGTTGATCTCGAAAATTTCCAAATTATTGGATTCAAAGGTAAATTTTTACAATACAACATATCTTCACCTAAAATGCAAAATAACGTAACATCACTTTTCATAAGTTTATAGGAGAAGCAAAAAACGATATAAAATGAAAACTACTTGAGATATTGAGATGACACTAGAAATATATTTTATTAAAAAAAAATTTTTTTTCAAAGCACACTTTAAGATATGTGAATTGTTGTTTTCTGAAACAAAAAAACGTATCATCAATATAAATTTTCATGAAAAAATAAAATTTTTTTATTTTAAATAAAAGCAGTTTATATATAAATTTTGAAATTTTTTATTTTAATTACTAACAACTACTTTTTTAAACTAAAAAAGGGGCCTTCATTAAATTTTCATAAAGACTGCAAAAAATATTCAATTGCAACAAGTTTATTATAAAAAAATTTAGGATACTACCTAAAATAAGGTAAAAACGATTTATTAATTAATTACTCAAAGCATATACGTTATTTTATTTAAGAAAATCATGTACTTGATGATACTTTAGTTTCAGTTTTGGTTATAACTTGGTTATTTTTGATAGTAAAAGTTTAAAATTGTGTACATATGTAATATGATGTAGTGAATCGTTATCAACAGGGAAACCGGAAATATGCTCTAAAAAAATAGTTTTAAGCGCTTTAAATATGCAGTAAAAACTTTAAAATATGCTCTTAAAATTTAAAAAATATGCTCTTAAAAAAACAAACTTTTATATAATTTTTAACCAAAAAATATACTTTAATTTAAAAAAATCAATAACATTTATTTCTAAAAAGGTAAAGTAATATAAAATAAACAAAAATAACATGAACTAAAACAAGTATAACAAAAACTAAATACAACATAAAAACTATAGGAACTTAACCCTCTAACCGGCAAGGCTGCCTTTAGGCGGGTATGTTAAATGTATGAAATGCTGCTTTATTTGGTTATTTTTTCCCGTTATAACGGTAAATACGTGTATACGTTTATCACAATTTACTTATTGTGATAAAGAAGAACGTGCACTTGTCTTTTGTTTGTTTTTATTCCAACGTATTTCTTTTTTTTCAAACAATAACCTGGTATATTATTTTACCTCGAAATAAAATTGGCCGGTTAGAGGGTTAATGTATGAAAAGGCCTCGAGAGGTATTTTTTGATGATATTTTATATAAATATAAAGTCACTTCTTCAATTAAGGTTATTATTGCAATAAATTACAAAATATTGACTTAAATTTTCAAATAAAAATCGTTATCTATTGGATCTGAAAACATTTTTATACATAGAAAATGTTCTTTCGACATTAACTGATGTTATAGGAGCAAATTTAAAAGACAATATTTCTTTAACACTTAGAACGGTTAAGTTTGAATTAGAACTAAAGTTTGATATTTAGATGGCGATTTTATTAAAATAATGCTTATTTTATATTAAAACAAATAAGAGAGCTATATTCGGCTGTGCCGAATCTTATATACCCTTCACCAAATTATACTTCAAAATAAAAAATTTAAATATTTTTAGCTGAACAAAAATTTTTATTCAGTTTTTTCATTTTTTGGAAAAAAAAATTTTGGAATTGTTTTTTTTAATTTTTTAAAAAATTTTTTTTTTTTAAATTTTTAAAAAAAAATTTTGTTTTTTTAATTTTTTTTTGGTGAAAAGCCATCTATTTTTCAATTTTGAATTTTAAACAAAGCTGTAACACAACAGCGAAAAATAAGTAAGACAAAATTTGTTTTTGATAAAGTCAAAATATGCTATTAAACAGTAAAATATGCTCTAAAAACTCAAAAATATGACATAAATATGCTCTTAAAATAAATATATGGAAAAATATGCTTTTAAGGGTAAAATATTCGAAAATATGCACTAACAAATCGATGCCAAAATTCTTAAATATTTCTGAAACGTGTAAATATCTTATCCATGTTTTCTGGAATAATTCGCACCGGTCAATCTTGGCATTGAAGATTATTCACCTTTATTTATAGATCGTGTAGTTTTCCATATGCTTTTTTAAATGTTCATTCGAAAAACCCCAAATAAATATTAACAAGCGTTCTATTATTGCCGAGATATAAATGAAAAACTGTAAAACAAAAACTATTATAAAGGAAAAACTGTAAAACAAAAACTTTTCACTTTTTTTTTTTAAATAGAGTTCTAACTTGTTTTCTTTGTAGTTTCGTCAGTTTTTAATTCCCGGGAATCCCGACTAAAAATCCCGGGATAAAAACCCTAGTTGTATCTGACAAAATCTTTCAAATGCACAAAATTGGATATTAGCCAACTCAAGAGTACATTACTAAGATCTTTCGCATTGGTAATAAATTAAAAATATATATTTAAATGCATGATATGCATTTCAACGAGGGCCTCCATCGTTACATGGCCACGTTTCACATCTGCTGGTTCCAACACCCACAAACCATTGTCTACACAATCCTCCTCTTCCTCATACCAAATATACTGACTGCGGTGGCAACTTTTGGTGCTCGACAAATACTAGCTTTCTTACTTGGGACTAGCTCTCATTTCCGACGTCAAGTGGTATTTCAACATTTCGCCAATTCATGACTTTTTGTCCCATATCCAAAGTAATGCTGTGACTAATCATGAAGTCTGCACCAATGATTACTTCTTCCACAATATCGGCAACAAAAAAGACATGATTTACGCTAATTCCACCAATAGTAAGGTAAATTCTCTGCGAGTTGTTAAGTGGTCCCTAATTAAAGCCACATTGAAATGGCTTTTATTGAAATGGTTTTTATTGAATTTTTGCATAGATACAAATTTTTCAAATTGAAATTAAATTTTTATTTATGAATAGTTTTTAGTAGAATTTTCTATGGAAAAATAAAAACAAATTTTGAAATTTATTTACAGCAATCCCGCAATTCCCAAAAAAGTGTTGAAAAATCCAAAAAATGGAAATTTTTAGTTTTTTGGCTATAATATCCATACCGGGGTCGGGGTTATCGGAACCCTTTACAAAATAATTAAAAAACATATTGGGCCATCTGAAATCGGTTACTATATTTTGATATCGAGTATGCGATTTGAGAATTTTTGCCCGAAAGTTCAATATTACATAAAAAATAGACGTTTTTTGAATGGACCCCTCGGTGTCAACAATTTTCAATTTTTTTTTTTCATTTAAAATATTTGATGAAAAGTTAGCTTTTCAAAAAGTAAAAATTCGTTATACATCCTTTTAGACATTTTTTTGCGATAACTTAGTACTTAACAAAGTACTTTTTTCCCAAAAAATTAGCGAAAAATCGCCTTTTTAAATTCGAATGCATATAACCAAGGTCTATTAATAAGGTCTGTGCAACTAAACAGCTGATAATTGTTTGTCCCTTTGTATTTACATACTGTGTTTGTCAAAATTTGTTTACATTTTTAGAACGCCATTGTTTTTTTTCTTCAAATTTGTTTACTTTTGTAACGTGTCGTGACAAAATTGAAAACTGAAAAAATAAATTAAAAATAATAAAAAGTGTCGTGAACAAATTGAAAACGGAAAAAATAAATTAAAAACATAAAAAAATGGATGAAATATGTTACATTTTTAAAAATAAAATGAAATTTATTCTTTATTCCATGTGCCAAAAGACCCAATGGTGAGGACAAATTGGAGTGACATTTGTTACAAAAAATTGTCCGCATCAAGCGTTATTTGTGTGGACCACTTTTGCCAGTTTTTGTAAAGCTATTATGTATTAGTTTATGTTTTTTTTAGTTTATTATTATTATTTATTTATCATCAATAGTTCTTGAATTTCATATATCTGAAAAAATAAACTATGTTGTTGAAAATACAATTATATTATGTTTGTTTGTTTTGGTAATGTTTTTGACAAGTTCAGTATAGTTTTACACAAACAAAATGCCTGTTTTTCTTTTTGTTTTTGAATTGTTGTAGAGTTGCACAAACCTTATTAATAGAACTTGCATATAACTTTGGACTTAGTCATAATTTTATTCTATTATTCTTCTATTATTATTCTATTTGACACATACATGTGTTGTTACTCCAATAAAGGAAAATTGGTGAAAGTAAGGAAATATTTGGATCCGCTGTTATCTAACTGGAGTACGGTGGGTAAAAATGTTGAACATTTAATTTTCAAAGCTATAAGAGATAATTATAATAGCATCGTTTTAAAAATGTAACATATCCGAAGTCTCCTACTTTGAGGACCCTTGGTCGCGCCCCTGGTGGGCCCATGAGGTCAAAGTTCAAAACTTAAACTCGACAACACTTCCTCTATAAGCATATGAAATTTCGGACTTACCGTTTAGAAGTTACAGTCATAACTGTTTAATTTATATAGGTATCTACACAAATTTCGCTCCAAATAATATATACGGAAGTCATGTCACGAAATTTTATGATGATCGGAACATAATTAGCTCCCATATAAGGCCTGCTTTCGAAAATCACTTTAACGAGAATAAATCTCTTAAAAATGTTGGTATTCTCATGAAATTCAACGGAAATAAATAAATAAATCATAGCGATCGGTCCGTAATTAGTCATAACCCCTATACAGTGGTGGCCACGAATTTAAGACACGACATGTCACTTATATATTTCTTATAATTTTTACATCTTATCGAACAAATTTTAGATTTATGTTATTTTTTTAAAGATCCTAGTAATGCTATGAAAAAAAATTAACAATAGTTTGTTACCTATATTTTGTTTCGAATATTTATTTACATATTATACAGATTAATACAAGTTTTAGCCTGGTCATGAATTTAGGACATAGGCAAAATAAAAGTTAATTCACTAAATTAAGACTCAGTTTCATAAAACAATCCTAGTATTTGGTAGGAAATCCTTTATTTTGGATCACAGCAGCGCATCTTCTGGGTAAACTTTCAACTAAGGCCATACAGCGTTTCTTAGGAATGGCATACCAAGCCTTTTGAATTTCTTCCCATAAATCGCCCAAATTTTTTGGCTTTACTGCTCGTACATGCTCCTCAACATCATTCCACAAGTTCTCAATTGGATTGAGGTCCGGGGATTGAGCTGGCCACTTCAGAACTGTTATATTATTATCCTCTAAGCAACTCGTCACTAGGCGTGAAGTGTGCTTAGGGTCATTATCATGCATAAATTTCCACATTAGAGGCATGTTGTCTTCAGCGAATGGTATCATGACGCTTGTCAGTATGTTTTTGTAAATGTGCTGGTCCATTTTACTCATAATCTTGTGAATAGGACCTACACCATGCCAGGAAAATGCTGCCCACACCATGACATTGCCAACACCATGCTTAACCGTTTTAAGGGTGTACTTTGGGTGATGCTGCAGGTTTGGAGGACGCCATACGTACTGTTTTCCATCAGAACCGAAGCGGCAAAACTTCGACTCGTCGCTCCAAAGTATATTTTTCCAAAATGTCATCGGCTTATTGAGATGTTCTCTTGAAAACGCTAGTCGGGATTTAATTTTTTTTTTGACACAAGTGGTTTACGCTGGACTATACACCCACGTAAGTTTTTCTCGTTCAGACGTCTTCTTATTGTCCTGGACGATATATTAATACCAAAACCCGATGAAATCTCACTTTTAATTTTACCTGAGCTCTTGAAAGGATCTTTAACAGCTAATTTATAAATTAAGCTATCCTCCCTAGGTGTAGTTTTTCGGGCTCTAGGGTGCTGTTTGACATTTTTTGTGGTACCATGTTGCTTGATGTGTTCAAGTGCGTTGTATATCTTGGATCTGGAACATTTAAGTAGCTTGGAAATCTCCATTATTGTTTTCCATCAGTATTCATTTGTTGGATCAGTTTTCGCTCGGCATCCGAACTCCAAGTACCTCTGGCCATTTCTAACTAAATAATTTGATGTATTCCAACATAAAATGGAATGAAACATTCATTACTTACCCTTTAGCTTCAAAAAACACCAAATAGTCACTTAAAAACCAAATATTTGTTATATGTTTTAAATTCGTGTCCAGCTTTAAAAGCACGTTTTTACGAAAGTATAATAAAAATAGCAACAAAATGTAAAAACAAACAAAACAAAATAGCGGTACTTCTTCTTAACATTACAGGGTACACTGAAAAATAAACATGATCTAATTTGATATTGCAGGGTTGTAAAAATTATCATATTTAAGTTCGTTATAAGTCGTGTCTTAAATTCGTGGCCACCACTGTATATAACCAACTTCCAAAAATCATTCACGAAAATAAATTATAAGCGGTATTCACAATGTAGAGTACTTTCTCTAGCAAATAGCAAAAGAGCAGTTTAGCAAAAACCAAAAACAAAATACTGTTACGTTTTAACCTTTTCAAAACGCTGGTTTATTTCCTTTAAATATACCGGATACTTTTGATTGCAAATAAAAGCCGTTTAGTAGTTTAAAAATTGTAACAACTCTTTATTTATTTAAAATGTACAACAACAACAGAATTAAATAGTCACTCAATGTTTTTTATACACGTTTATAAATTCTCAGAAATACAGACACAATTTATAATGTACACGAATTTACTTGAAAAACACAACACACTTTAAGGCTCTCAGTTGATGTTTATTCGAAAAGCGCCTCTGATAAACTCACTCACGACTGCAACCTCTGCCACTATTTATAACACTGCCATCTGCACTCTAGATTGTTCTTTAACTGTCAAAATTCGAATATTCTAGATCTTACTAATACATACGCCATCAGTGGTGTACTTTCTACAATGTTCTTTAACTGAATATTCGAAATCGAATACAGCGTTGCCAACTTACGATCAAATCAACTGAAAGCTTTTATTTAATAATGCCCACACATATGTTACAGCTTGCTATTACAGCACTGTTATTTGAAAGCATTATGCTACTTTCAAATCAGCCCTTAAAATCGTTATATTTGAATTCAAGTACAATTTCGTAAAAATACATTATAACTACTTTTTTACTTCTTTACACTTTTGCTTTCTAAATTAGTTGAGGTAATTTTGTATTTGATATTTCATGACATTTTATTTTTGTTTTGGAAATAAATTCAATACTAATTCTAAATAAATTTTATAGAAAAAAATATAATACAAAATAATGTGGACAAATCCGAAGAAAGAAATCAAAAAGTGCATTACAAATGCAATTTATGGTTCGAGAATAAAATTTATTGACAGAAAATTATAAAGGTACGTTCACAATGTGTAAAATTGTGTGTCACTAATTGCTCTTTTGCGCTTTTACCAGACCAAGAGCTCTGCATCATGAATACCGCTATTGAAATTTAAAAAAAATAGTTTTTTGCTCATTTACTCAGTGTAGGATATTATATAATCGAGCTTGATAGACCATAATTTCTTACTTGTTTTAAATGCAAAAATTCTTGTTAATGCAAAAATGCAATGAAACATTTAAAAAACGAAAGAAAATCTTAAAACATTAATAACATATGGCAATGTTTAAGATCCTATTTGTAAATAGTGTCGTTAAACAGGAATTGTTTTCGTGAGTTAGTTATTCGCAAATAAAAAAATAATTCATTGCTTATACTTGCAATATATGCATTTATTTGCTTATAAATCGCATTTTTCTATATTATCAACTGATATATATATCTTAATATTTAATAAATTATTCCAAAACCGATCGGTTTTCAATTTTTTAAAACCGATACCGCGGCTTTGAAATGTTTTTTTTTTGCCATTTTTTTAAAGAATTTAGGTATTTTTGTCACCAAGAACTACCAACACTGTTCCTGTGATTATATATTTAAAAAAGTGTTGTTATGAAATCATTAATTTAACAATGTCCCGCATTTACTTTTTTTAACCGATGAACTAAGGAGCATTTAATCAGAAATCCTGGTCAAAAAGGCAAAAATTAAACTATGGACCAAATTTTTACTTCGTATTTAAATATAAATTACATATACATATTTAAGTTCTATTTAAATACGAAAAGGAGAATTTAAATGGCCAACATTGGCCATTTTCTATTTAAAGAAGTGGCCACTTAAAATCGGTACGGATTAAAGCGAGCATAACTTTTTTTTTTTTTAAAAAGTGAAGTAACACTCAGGCAATTAATATGCCTATATTAAATGTGTTACTTTCTTTGGAAAGGGGATAGAGTGTAGAGGAAAAGGTGGTGAAAGGAGGAGAAAAGCTTTTAATTGACAACTCTGCAATTGCACGTTATGTTTGTTATTAGTGCAGGTTTCAGCGCCCCTGGTAGTGAGATGGCGCCTTAGTCAAGCCAACAACACAGAAAAAATTATGACTAAAATATTTTCAAACAAATGCATGTTTGAAATCAGATTTGTGTTTTATTATTTATTTTATTTGGTTTCATAAATATTTTAGTTGGTTTTAAATTTGATGGTTAACAATGCTAACAACTTTTTTTAATAATGAGAAACGTCTATTTGTTTTGTAAATATTTTAACATAATGTACTTAAAATCAAGCACGTTTTCATTTTGTGATACATTTTTATAATATTCAAAATAATAGACAACACTTGTACATAACAAAATATTTTCTTTATTAAAATTTTGTTTGAATTTTTTTATAAACTCAAACAATTTTTTAAATTATTGAAAAAATGTTTGTTTACTTTGAAACAAAAACAAATTTATAGTGAATTTTGACAAACAGCTGTAAAATAAAAATAAATTATACATATATTTTGAAAAAAATATTTACATATGTACACAATTTTTAAGTTTTGGTCGTCATGAAACAGACTAGGAGTTCAAGGGCTCAATAACTCCTCACGTTTCAAGATTGGTAAGTATGTATGAACTTAAAATTCTTTATTATATCATTGTTAAACATTCCGGTATAATTGCAGACGTTGTTAGCTTCCTATGACAGAAATTTGGGAGAATACGACATAATTGGTAAGACGATTGATTTTCATTAAGATGAATGTGAAAACTGGTTTATCTATCCATATAACTTGGATTCCTGTTTGCTGGATAGTCCGTAAGTGGGAGAAACTAGTTCATATTTTATATGACAGTATTTTCTATAGAAAATATTGTGTATAACAGTATTTTCTTTAGAAACTATTATATATAACAGTATTTTCTTTAGAAAATATTGTGTATAACAGTATTTTTATATAGAAAATATTGTCTATAGCAGTATTTTATATAGAAAATATTGTGTATAATAGTATTTTCTTTAGAAAATATTGTGTATAAAGTATTTTCTTTATAAACTATTGTGTATAAAGTATTTTCTTTATAAACTATTGTGTATAACAGTGTTTTTCTATAGAAAATATTGTGTATAACAGTATTTTATATAGAAAATATTGTGTATAACAGTATTTTCTTTAGAAACTATTGTGTAAAATAGTATTTTCTTTAGAAAATATTGTGTATATCAGTAGTTTATATAGAAAATATTGTTTATAATATTATATTATAATATATAATTAAAATATTTATTGATTTTGAATTTAAATGTTATTAATATTTTAATTGATTTAATAAAAAATATTGTTTGAATATCTAGTCAAAACCAATTATTTGTTTCTATGGTTTTATTAAAAATATTGTTTGATTTTATGTGGAATTTCATATAAATGTTTCATTGATAGTTAAAATATTTTAATAAGAAAAAAAATTTTTTTTTTTCAATAAAATATTTACAAATTTTGTTGTTTGATTTTGTGATTTTTGTGATAGGTCCCTTTTCAATAAAATATTCAATTGACTTTATGAATTTTGTGATTGGATTTGAATTTTTGTTTTTTCTGTGAACCTTTATTTAATTATTTTACTTCGGTGGCATTTTAGTGTTATACCACCGAAGGAGGGCGCTGTGATAAATATTAGTTATTAGTAAACTAATAATTATTATAAACTGATGTTGTTGATTGGCAGCGGCTGGGAATCGAACCCAGGCCACAAATACCATATCATGCTTAATGATCAAACGCGCTAACCAATTAAGCCACAGCACCCAAAAAAAAAAAATATAACTGTATGTCTTCCATTAATAGCTGCACAAATTTTCTTCCCACTTCTACCGTTATTCCAGCATATTTATTCCACTTTGTTCTTTTCAAAATCTGGTTATTTACTGTACCTGCATTATTTTTCAATTTACGTTTAACAATTGCCCAATATATCTCGATTGGACGAAGATTTGGGCAATTTGTTTAATTGATGTGTTTTGGTATAACATCAATATTATTCTCATTATACCACTTCATACATAGTTGTATTTGAGTAATGACGACTTGTCATTGAGTAATGACAACTTGGCTTAAACTTTGTATCAGGTGTGTGATGTCTTATAAATGACAACAATCGCTTTTCCAAACTCTCTTTTTATATAAGTATATTTCTGAAAATTCTTTAAAAACATGTCTGAAAATCTTGACTCTTCAAACCGCAGCTGCGGAATGCCTGCAAAATTTATATTTTTGTTCAATTTTACGTATTCATATTTAAAGGCCACACAACCTCGAGCTGCCGAAACGTAAAATTTTTGATCTGATATCTACCGAAAATCAGATTTTAGATATCTTATAAACTACAGTGCGTATTGATTTTAAGTGGCCACTTCTTTAAGTTTCTAAACTACCATAAGTTTTTGACAGCCCTCTATTTTTGTATACATATATATAAAACTAGAGTTAAATATGAAATTTTGTCTTTCTATCATGATTGCGACCCGTGCCGACTTGTGATTTAGTTTTGAAGTGCAATTACAAGGGGAAAAAATGCAATTTTTCAGTTTTTGTAAAATTTTTGTTATTAAGCAATTTAATTTCAGACTATATTTATAATTTCCTGGGCTATAATATTCTGAATAACTTTTACTCAAAATTTATAACAGTAAGAAAATTCGGCTCATTCGCCAAAATAAGGCCGAAAAATTAGTTTTTCTCGAAAATCGCAGGTACCGAAAAACTATAGGAGGTTTTATCATACTTTTTTCACATTTTTATTCCCTATTATGTTGTCAATAAATCCCCATGTGATGATCAAAAAATTCTAAAATTTGTTTAACAAAATTTTTAAAAATTTGAAATGGAGTTTTGAAACTGCCGTTAAAAAATATTTTTTTTGGTTATACCTGCGAATAGGTTAACTGTATCCTATGAAGATAAAAACTTATATACAAGTAAATATGGATATATTTTAAGTAAAAATAAACTTTTGTTTTAAGTATACACCAGTGATTTTTTGATTTCTTTAAGATCATAAAAATCATTATATTCCGACTTAAATCTTCTTTTTTCAGTACCGAATAGGGTGATCGGACAGTTTTAATAACCGGTTATAACCGGTTTTTTTGGTAAGGTCGGTTGCGGTGTGTCTTTATGAGTTTTAGTGTAGTTATTAAAAACTTTAAAAAATATTCAAAATCCAAAAAAAAAATTGAAAACAAATACTTCAACTATTTTAGAAGACTTTTTATATTTAGAAAATGTTACAAGTGATCTGGTCTGAAAACTAACTCAATGCTTTGTTTTCTATATGTCCTACAAATACACCGAGTAAAAGATGATTTTCAATGTCTAGTTTTATAAAAAAAAAATCGATATACTCCAAAGCATTTAAACTTCGTTTTACTTATTCCTAAGAGATCATTTCACCTTCATAAGGTCTTCATATTTACTGACGTAAATAGAAAATAGATTTTTTTTTAAAAAAAACCTTTCGTAGTTGTTGACACTTGAAATTAAATTAAAGTCATAAAATATCAGAAATATCACCACTCTTTTGTAGAAAAAATTCAATTTTAATTTCAAAATGGGTAAAATTTTACCCGAAGACCTTATGAAGGATAAGAAAAACAGTAGTTCAGCAAGTATGATGAAAAGAGACAGATATATATTAGAGCTACCAAAGATATATTGTATCTTAAGTCCAAACAAGTTTATTGATTTTTTTGCCAATTTATTTTTCTAAAAACCTAACGTAGTTGTTTGCATTTGAAATTAAATAAAATTCATAAAATATCGAAAACCGGTTTCTAAAAAATGTCGAATAATCGATCACCCTAGTACCGAATCTATTATTCAACTCAATTTCCATCAAACCGAAACTTTTAAATTTTAATCGATGGATGGATTTTATGATTTTCATTATCTTAAAAAAAAATCAAATCATTTTTGGGGTTTTTTTTTGGCTCACTGTATGTGAATTTTGTTCCTACATTTCTTGTTCTAGTGGCCTGAGACACGTTAATGGCCTGATGATTTTTTAATAACTTTAACATTTTTTCTATCCATTTTTTGTCTTTTATATCGTATTAGAACGACAATTACGTACACATTTCGATTCTTTTAAATTAAATTGCATCACATGGAATATAAAATTGAGAAACACATGGAATATAGCAAACAATTTTGTCCCTAATTAGCTCCACATAATCTTTTTTCACGAAAAATAGTCGTTTTTATTTATCCTCATAATCATATTTAACAAAGAAGTTTAAGTTCTGTTCATTCACTTTTCTAGTAAATACATGGAACTAGAGAGTTAAGTAAACAATTGTAAAAGTTTTCTCATAATTTTTCTAACGTTTATATTTTTATACATTTTGGTTATTAATTTGAAATAAAGCTTTTAAAATAGTTAATTGTATGAACATTTTATATTATATTATTATATTTAACATTCATATCCAAAACCGAAAACCGGGTTTTTCATCTTCGTAAACTCCACTAGTTTTGGTTTTTTTAAACTTTTCGGTTTTTTGTCAAACCGATTTTTGTATGACTGTTAACCGGTTTTAATAAAATATATTTTCTATAGCTCATTCAAACATATTTATGAACAATTTTTATACCTTTTTTAAAAATATTGATTTATTTTATAGAATATTATAGCATTTGACAATATTTCGTAAAAGATATAAAATAATTGCATAAATATAGAATTCAAAAATGCAAAATTTCCGAATATTTAGTACAAATCTTAACACATTTCCTATTAGCATCCACAAATAAAAATAATTTTAAGAAGACCATTTTCATATTAAATAAAAATTTAATATAAACCGGTTAATCGGTTTATTTGAATACAAAAACCGAAACCGTTTAGCCGGGTTTTTTAAAAGACAATAATCAAAACTGTTTTTTTTTTTTCAAAAACCGAAAACCAGTTTTTTAAACTTGGCGGTTTTTTGGACACTCTACATTTTAACTTCCGAAATGCTTTTATTTAAAAACGCACACCAGAAAACAGGCGTCATATTTCCTACTAGATAATTCTTACAAGTAGAAACAATTACCAGTAATAATTTGTAATAATTGTTTCTCTCTCTCTCTCGAATAAATATACGCTTTAACGACATAACAATTTGCAAAAAAAAAATTTACTTATTGAACAGAATTAAGACCCAACCATAATCACATAGTATACAGAGGCGTCAAATTTGACAGTTCAAAAACACTAAAATCAGCTTTTTTTGAAATTGTTTCAATAGAAAGAGAAAACAAATTTGCGGTTTAATACAGACAGTGCATTAAAACAAACAATAAATAAGCACAAAACCAAACCAGTTGAAATTGTTTCGAGCGAAAGAGACAAATATATTTTTTTGCCGTGTCACCTCTGTATACTTTGTGCCATAATGTGCATAAGCTAGCTGTTATAGTTAAAGGTAACTTTAAGCAGTAGAAAAAGGTACCCTTAAACTTGAAGGGTACCTTTTTGGGGTATATTTTAAGTAAAAATAAGCTCTTATTTTAATATTTCTCAAAATATGTTAATTTTGTTCATACGTTTCTTGTTCTAGTGGCCTGAGACACGTTAATGGCCTGGCGATTTTTTAATAACTTTAACATTTTTTATCCAATTTTTGTATTTTATGCAAGTCGGCACGGGTTGCAATCATGATAGAAAGACAAAATTTCATATTTAACTATAGTTTTATATATATAAACAAATTAGAGCGTATGCGTTCCGAAATTCCAAAAAAAATAATTTTGGGACACTCTAATGTACTGTTTAAACTGGTTTTGTGGTAAATATTTTGAGGGGAACAAAATAAATAATAACACATATGTATTTTCAAAAAAACGTAAGTATATGTTTATTGAACATTTTATAATATGTATAGTAGGGTGGCCCTTAATAACCGAATGTTTGATTTTGGTCATTCTCACCCCCCAGTTTGGTGAACATTAGTAAAAAAATCATCCTGAAAAAATTTTTGTTAAGTTTCATCAGAATCGGCTCAAAAATATACAACATTACTCTATCTTTCCAAGAGAAATTCCAAATATTGAAACATTTCACCTCTGACCTTCACGATTTAAGGTTTAGTGTTTTCCAATTTTAGTAAAACGTTCAGAGTATATTTAAAATTATCTGGACTATAACATTCTGAATAGGTTTTACTCATAATTCATAACAGTAAGAAAATAGAGCTCATTCGCCAAAAAAGGCCAAATAATTGATGTTTCTCGAAAACCTCAAAATTTAAAACGCAGGTACGGAAAAACTATAAGAGACATATTCATAATTTTTTCATATTTTTATTCCCTATGTATTATATTCTCAATAAATCCCAATGAGATGATCAAAAAATTCTGAAATTTGTTTAACAAAATTTTTAAAAATTTTAAAATGGAGTTTGAAACTGCCGTAAAAATTTAATTTTTTTTGGTCATACCTTCCAATAGGTTAACGTAGGGATGCCAGATTCAGATTTGCAAAAAGCTGGACATTGGGCTTTAAAAAGCTGGACAAATCAAAAAAAAAACTGGACATTAAAAAAATTACTGAGAAAATGTCAATTTTGGTTTTGTGTAAATAATTTTTTTTAAATATATTTTTATCCATTGTAATCAAAATATATGTATACATACATATGTATGTATTACACGGTGCGACAGTGAAAAAAAAACTTGGAAAACGGCCTAGCGCACTGTGGGAGAAATCAACAATTTAGTGGCGCAAAATAAAAAAAACTTTGGCATATTTGATTTATTGTTATGTAGTTTCAATCTGTTGCTGTACTTAAAAATATTTAATATTTATTAATAACTTCAGTGGTTTGTCTTTGTATTTTTACTTTTTTTTATGTAGATGGAATATGAGGCTTGGTAAATCAGAAAAATAAAAATATATTTTCCGCTGTTTGTGATAACCAATAGCCATATTCTAATAGATTTTTTTTTTACTTTTTGAATTTTCGGAAGATTGCCAGTTACTAATGCTGTGAGATGCAGTCCTAATTTTTTTTACCAATATCAAGGCTATATTATAGACTACATATGGTGAAAAATTCAGCTGCGAAAAAGTGCGAGGTGAATTTATATAATTTTTTTTTAAGAAATTATTATCGTTGGGACGATGTAAAATCTGGTACTAAATTTATTCCTTATTTTTTAAGATTGTATATAAGAAGTGCTATTGGTAATTACATTATATAAAAATGAAATTTATGTAATTCTAACTACTTACAAGTTGCTAAGAACAAATGCCCATATACCAAATTTGACATAAAATTATGAGTCCTTTTAAATATGGTAGTGCTTTATTTAGATTAAAAATATAACATTTGCAAAGCGTTTTATGTCAATATTAATATATTTGTTTTAACGCTGTGTTATATCCACATTCTCCAGAACTTCATCTGCAAGCTATAACAAAGTGGAACCGTTATCGAAATATGTTAAGCAACTTTTGTTGGATCCATTACTTCCTAGTGATTCATCATACTCCAGTTTTTTGATGACAGCGGGTCCAAATATTTCCCGCTTTTCTCCATTCCGATTTTGGTTGTTGCACAGTATAATTGTTATTATACCCTTCAGCTTCGTGAGAAGGGTATATATAAGTTTGTCATTCCGTTTGTAATTTCTACATTTTTCATTTCCGACCCTATAAAGTATATATATTCTGGATCCTTATAGATAGCGGAGTCGATTAAGCCATGTCCGTCTGTCTGTCTGTCTGTCTGTTGAAATCAATTTTCTGAAGGCCCCAGATATCTCCGGGATCCAAATCTTCAACAATTCTGTCAGACATACTTTCGAGAATTTTGCTATTTAAAATCAGCAAAATCCGTCCATAAATAACGGAGATATGAGCAAAAATCCGAGACAACCTCTGAAAATTTCATCAAAAAACACAATGTATTGCATGCTTTGACAAAAAAACAACAAAACGTATGCTTGGATGTGCAAGCTTTGTGTATTTTGTTTTTCTTGTGTTTTGTTTCTTTTGGCGTTGTTGTTGTTTTTTATACAACTAAAGTTTAGTTTGGTTGTGTGTTGGTTTTTTTGACAAAAAAACAACAAATCGTATGTTTGAATGTGCATGCTTTGCGTATTTTGTTTTTCTATTGGCGTTGTTGTTGTTTTTTATACAATTAAACGTATGTTTGGATGTGTGTTGGTTTCATTGCCTTGCGTATTTTGTTTTTGTTTTTTCTTTTGGTGTTCTGTTTCGTTTGGCGTTGTTGTTGTTTTTTGTGTTCTTGATAAATTTAGGATGCTGTACGCTGAAAGTGGGCAATGTACATACATACCTATATACTAATTATAAAAAATAATAATGCATCCACAACAAAGGTGAAGGGTATATAAGATTCGGCATAGCCGAATATAGCACTCTTACTTGTTCGCTTTTAAAAATAAACTTATTAATAAAACTAAAAAAAGTTTAATTTTATATGAATATTTCGACCTATGCCGGCAAAAGGGTAAATGTCCAAAATCTATAGATTTAAATAGTTACTTGCTATAAATAAAATTACTTATAAAATTTAAATTTTTTTAAAGATATATTAAAATAATTTCTTAGAATTGAAAATAGTATAGAATTTCTTCCGAGGTAGTGCATTTTAGCAGCCTCTCCCGCTCATTCTACGGAAGTAGCAGTACCCATTTTGCATTACTTTATTAGCTTACCCCCTTGCCTGCAATATTTCCATATAAATGAAATTAATTTGGCCAAGCGTTTAGAAGATACGAATTTAATTCCACTAAATTTGGGTTTTCTCCCACTGTGTAGCGTGGGTATAGGTCTTGTTGAGTACATACAAATTGTATAAACAAATTTCAGAAACACCCTCAAATTCAGAAGTTATTCCAAAAAACCGTTTTTCAGTGATCTTCGCCAACAAAACGAACAGTAACTCAGTCAGTTTTTGTCCGATTTTAATTTTTTAATGCGTTTAAAAAAAACGCTTTAAATGAATTTTATGCAATTCTTTGCATTTCCGTAACTTGTTAAAATTTTGAAATCGGTCCAAAAATGTGTGAGTTAGAGGTACTAAAGTACTACGACCTACCGTAAAACAGTTGTTTCAAAATAACTCAAAACTTTGAGGGAGTTTAAAAATCTTTGAAAACGGTATTTGTATGTCCTCACTTGTTCGCTTTTCAAGTTTAAGGTTTTATTACCTACTAAAAAAAACGTAAAAAAAAAAGTTGAGAAAAATTATTTTTTTACTTTTTCTGAAATTGATATGTCGAGTTTAAATTTTTTTCCTCATGCCAAAACCTATAGAAAAATCGATAGCACAAAATCGATTGCTAAATCTAAAGAATTAAAAGTAATAAATTAAATATTAAAACATCGTTTTTGATCTTACGGATTTGGCCAATTCCAAACCTTTAGAGATTTGTAAACAATTTTGAAAATTTGTACAAGATCTGTAAATTTGTTCATATTAATATTTCAGCTATAACCAGGTCCAATGATATTCGGTGTCTTTCTTTAGTATAGAGATTGTTTAAAATAGAAATAAATTCTCTCACAAAAAGCGTTGCTTACTGGTATTGAAAATACGAAACATACAACTTTTCTAAAATTCTCGAGTTCATTATTTTCACCTTTGGTAAACAAAATAGAACCATATCATTCGACAAATCTCTTGATATTTGTTTATAAGCTTCACGAAGGAGCAGTAATCGATACATAGTTAATCGTTATCTATTTCTTCAGATATTTCAAGCCTTTTGTAAATCATTCCAAGAAAATAGGACATTTTATAAATTTAAAATTCCTACTTTTTAAAAAAGAGGAGTCATCACAAAAGTCGCAACGATTTTCTAAATAGCCAACTGTTGTTTTTAAAAAGTCTTCTAATTCCGTTTTAAAAGTTGTATGTTCATTATGCGAAATTTTGTTTCAAAATGCTGTTAACTTTGGTGCCAAAAAATGTGTTATGTATTCTACATTTGAGGCTATTCATAAGTACCGTCATAATATCGTGCAACTCTAAAACTGTACAATAGTCATTCTCAAGAGTTGTAAATTCCTGCATAAAATATAAAAATGCTTCTGATAATCATTCAAGTTTACATTATTTTTCTTCGTTGGCATCATTATCAGAAATTCCATATGACACGTATTCGCATAAAACTTTTTGGCATTTATTTTGCTCCTTTCTTCAAAAAATACATACACGTTTTTGCATATGTTATTACTGTGTACTAATTAGTAGTAAGTAAATTTTCATTTATGTATATCATTGTCCAAAATTTATATTTAGCTGGACAAATTCAATTCCTGAGACACGTTAATGGCCTGGCGAATTTTTAATAACATTAAACTTTTTCGACAAATTTCTGTTTTTTATGTCTCATTGGAACGACAATTACGTACACATTTCTATTCTTTTAAATTTAATTGCAAAAGTAATTTTTTAATGGCAAAATTTTTACAAAAACTGAAAAAATGTATTTTTCTTCCTTGTAAATGCATCTCAAAACTTCAGAGGGCTTGCGGCTCGTCTTAACCCCAACCGATTTACCTAAAAATGTTCTAATGTACTAATGTTCGCCAAACTGGGGGGTGAGAATGGCAAAAAAACCAACTTTCGTTTATTAAGGGCCACCCTAATGTAAAGGTATATAGATTTTAAGTATATTGATTTAAGGCTGTTTATTTATTTATAGTTTTTATGTATTTTAAAATAGATTTAAGTTTTAAACAGGTTTAAGTTTTTATATAGATTTAAGTTTTTAAGCACTCCTTTTAATAACTATAAAGCACTTAAATAGTAGGGTCAGTGATCGGCGAGGGTTCTGCACACCGGGAAATGTTAGATCAGTAAAAAAAAGTTATACGTGTCCCGGCGTTTCGCTGGGTCAGGTCTTGGAATCGAGATATATCGATTTGAAATTAGTATGTATCGTATAGGAAAAATTTTAATTTTTTTGCCTTTTTCATGCATTTTGACATCTGAATGTCCGAATATCGGAAATTTATGTTCGGTAAAGTTGTTAAGCTCAACGCCGGCTACAGCATAGTCAATAAAGAAATGTGGTATTTTTGGTTTTCATTGAGTGGTGCCCTGGAGAATCAGTTTTGCATCATTTTTTTCGTTAGTTATCTTACAAAACTCCATTAAAATCATATAATACTGTACCCCAAGAAAAAATATAGTTGTACAAGTTCTATAACAATATTATGGTTATGTTAATTAAGTATACGATTGCGGTAATCATAATATGTTTAAGTTGCCATTCATATAATTGAAGCAGTATATATATCATTGTAGTAAATAAATATATGTTTATGGCAATCATGTTTATGATGAATCATCATATCATAATATGTTGTCCTCAGAGTATGATAACCATAATCCGAGAATAAGACAATATGGTGAAGTAATACATCATAACAATGGTTGCCACAAACATATACCTAATTACTACAATCATATATATGATTGCTACAATTATATAAATAATAACATAAAGATATTAGGATTACCGCAATCATATACATAATTACAGTAACCATAACATTGTTAAAAAACTTGTAAAAATTACGAAATGGTTCTAGTAAACATGTACAACTCTATTTTTTTCTCCGAGTATAGCATTTTCCAGGGTTCCACTCAATGAAAACCAAAAATACCACTTTTCTTTATTGACTATGCTGTAGCTGTAGGCGTTGAGCTTAACAACTTTACTGAACATAACTTTCCGATATTCGGACATTGAGATGGTCAAAATGCATGAAAAAGGCAAAAAAATACAATTTTTCCTATACGATACATACTACATAATTTCAAATCGATATATCTCGATTCCTAGACCTGACCCAGCGAAACGCCGGGGCACGATCACTGACCCTACAATTGTCGCATAGTGTTATTTATATTTGTTGGAGTGAGAGCGATCGCTGCTGTTTTAACTTGTTCTTCACTTAGAATGATGATTTTCTTCTACTCTCTTTTCAACTTTCATTTGAAGTTAGATGCAGTTGTCATCAGTGATAATGTTGGGGGCATCGATGCAGCCAGTGTTGCTACATTTTTGTTCACCGTGTGAACATTCTCCCCGCCATGACAGACCTGGAATAAAATGGACTTTAATTTGTATCCAAATTAAAGGAAAATATGTGTGGGTATTGTGTAATTTAAACAGAATACTTAGGGTTTTAAGTGGGTAGGCCTGAAGAAGTAACTTTTGGGTTTTATCATCAGATCACATTTCTCTGGACTGGAGTACCTGAAATGATTTTGCCTTTTGACATTGCGTAAGTTACTATATTCTGCAGGTTCATTTTCTGTATGAAGAAAAATTATACAATTAAAGTCTGTCATGATTGATTTAGATAGAGTGTTAGGGTAAGGGTTAATTAAGAGTTACAAGATGTTAGTTGTAGGGTTCTGGGTACAGTGTTAATAGTGGGTGAGTAAATGAAGTTAACGTTAAGATATTTGATGTTATCACATGGGTTAAACTGTTGCGTCTCTCAGTGCCAGGAATGGGATTATCTAGAGAATCCGACGTCCATACTTTCGGCTGTGGGTTTTCTTGGGTAGTGGCAACTAATTAATTTACTTGAATATTTGTCATAGGGTATTTAAACTTACATCCTTCATGTAACTTTCTTGGGTACTCATTATTTGTTGTAGCATCAATTAAGTTATTGCAGTTCGAAATTTCGCTAAAAGCATTAACTCGAGCATGATGGGGTAGAACATTCGAAGTCGTTGAAGAATTAAATTGGGTGGGTTTTGTGTGACATAGATCAACACATTCTTGAAGCACGTTATCAGCTTCTTCTCTTGTTCTCGAGTTCCTTATGTCATTCTTATCTTTTTGTAAATATTCTGACCTTGCCTTATGGCGACAGTCTTTGAGTTTTAATTTACGGGTACGAAACTCTTGATAATGCGCATCGGGTATATTTTGGCTAGTTTTTGTGAAAATCGCTTCACATTTAGTTTCTTCAACAGACATACAGCGTTCTTGAGTTGAACTTTTATGTTGGGTAACCGAGCTGAAATATGAAATATGGGTTGGGTTCGAGTATGGTGAGTCTCTTCAACAGGTCCAGTCAAGATCCAACCAAATTTGGTATCATGAGCTAAAAGTGTGTTAAGAATATTATTCTTAATACCAGATTTTATAATCTGTGGGTAGAAATCACTTCCTATTATAAGGTCGATTGGTCTACTTTCGTAAAACCTTGGATCTGCTAACTGAATATTTTTTAAATCTTTGATGATATTTGGGTTTATGCTTTGGGTGGGTAATGTTCTAGTTAGCGTTTCGATCACTATCGCTTGGATTTCTAAACTAAACTCTTTTTGGGTATTGGACCTAAGAGTAACACACATTTGGTTTGAACGAGCTGATACAACTTCGTTCAAACCTGATATTTCAGCTTTTATGGGTTTGGTGGGTAAACGTAATCTACGTCTAAACTGATCAGAAATAAACGAGAAATCAGATGCTGAGGCTATAAGTGCTCGTGCGGGAAATAGAGAATCATCAACCTGGATATTTAAAACTACTGTTCCCAGTAGTTTCTTTCTATCGTCCAATAATGTTTCACTTTGATGGGTTAGGGTAGAAAACGATTGTGCAGAGTTCTAAGATGACACCGAGGCTGTTCATCTGTAGGGTTAGGGTTCGAACTCGTGTTTTTGATTGGGTCTGTGAAGGAATGTGTTATGTTTACCTCCAAAGTATCTAGAAGTGAATGAACTAGTGCATTCCTTGACGCCATGAGATATAGCCAAACAATTATAACAACAGTTATTGTTTTTAACAAAATTTATCCGGTCATTTACTTCCATTGAAATAAATTATGGACAATCTCTCCAAGTGTGTGTAGCATTACAAAGCGTACATATTGAGCCATTAGGCTTACTAGTATTTAGGGTTTGGGTAGGGTAGGACA
This sequence comes from Calliphora vicina, assembly GCF_958450345.1. Taxonomy (NCBI): domain Eukaryota; kingdom Metazoa; phylum Arthropoda; class Insecta; order Diptera; family Calliphoridae; genus Calliphora; species Calliphora vicina. The sequence goes on from NC_088783.1 coordinate 90,291,000, forward strand.
GACTTTGTTTGGGTTGAGGCTTTCTCTTGTCACGGGTATCGTCTTCATGGGTAACATTACTGACAAATATATTGCCTTTTCGTTGATTCTGATTCGTATTGTCTGATCTGTTTTTTTTGGGGATGGGTTAGAATCTTTGATATCACTAACGGATTCAAGACCTTTGTATTTATTTGTAAAAAATATATTCATTTCAGTCCAAGAGGGTATGATGGAACTGTCTCTTATGGTTCTTTCGGAATCTTCTAGGGTTTCTTTGGGGAGTTTAGACGAACAGAGATATGCGAAAATTGGATCCCAATTATACGTATCAATATCTAGTGTATTTAGATTTGAAATACAACTATTTATTTTTCTCTGTAATTTACGAATAGGTACAACACATAGGGTAAATTGAATTAAGTTTTCAATTGTGCATTAATTTGCATGCGTTTATTCTCATATTGAGAAGTTAGCTGTGTCCAAGCGATAACAAAGCCATCGTTTGTTAATGGTGCACTGTCAACTATTTCTTTGGCCTCCCCATGGGTTTTTTGTTTCAAGTAAAACAATTTTCATTCTCTAACCCATTCATATCTGGTGGAAATCTTGTCACATATTTCCTCAAGTTCTCGTTTCTGGTACTGGATAGCAGCTAGGGTGAGATATTCATCGACGGTCATCTTGTAATTGTCTTCAAAGGAAGCTAAATCCACTTGGATATACCGCATGAAATTTGCCGCCATTGATTTTAAGGAGGGCATTTTTATAAAAAATTAGTAAACCTCAGTTAAAAAATGTTTATTTTTTTTTTACACAAATTATTTATTTTTGTTAATTCTTTTCTGTTTTAAACCCTTTTTGCAAATTAAACCTTTCGTTTGTAACACACTTATTTGTTGTTGTATGTTTTTTAAATTGTTTTGTGGACTGTAATTTGTTTCTTTATTTATCGCCAATTACCTTGACGGTTCGATTGGACCAAAGTTTAAACGGGTTTTGGGGTAAATATTTTGAGGGGAACAAAATAAATAATAGCACATACATATGTATTTTCAAAAAAACGTTATAAAACGTAAGTATATGTTTATTGTACATTTAATAATATGTATAGATATATAGATTTAAGGGTTTTTATTTATTTATAGTTTTTATGTATTTTAAAATAGATTTAAGTTTTTAAGCACTCCTTTTAATAACTATAAAGCACTTATTTTGTTTGGGTTTAATTATTTATATTTGTTGGGGTGAGAGCAATCGCTGCTGTTTTAACTTGTTCTTCACTTAGAATGATGATTTTCTTCTACTCTATTTTCAACTTCATTTGAAGTTAGCTGCAGTTGTCATCAGTAATAATGTTGGGGGCATCGATGCAGCCAGTGTTGGTACATTTTTGTTCACCGTGTGAACATGTACTTTAAGGTGGGTGTTAGATTAATATTTTTGGGCGTTACAAACATGTGCACAAACGCATTATACCCTCCCCACTATGGTGGTGTAGGGCATAGAATAAACGCATAGAACGGAAGGAGAGAGTAAAAAATGACTCTCTTTTCACACATACGGGTGATACAAAAACAAAATACATGCAATACATTCTCATGAATTAGGTTCTTGACAACAGACTTAGGTTTTTGGCTCTCAGTTACCTATCTAGTTGTTGTCTATGGTGTAGGGTATAAAAATGGAAATAATCTGGGTTGTCATAGAATCCAATCATTGTCGGAATCGTTTTTGAAAACGACAAAAAGGTACATTTGACTTATGAAATCCAATGTAACGTTTTGTTTAATCGATAGAGAATTTAATTATACATTAAATATAAAACCGATAACTTTCGATTTCACGAGACCAATGCTCTTTTTCTGTCGATTTTAAAACCGATTCAGACAATGATTGGATTCTATGACAACCCCGAATGTTGATTTTTCTTTGTATGTGAACACATGTTGCAAATGTTTAACCAAATAAGTAGTTCGTGGTGTAGTGAGTAAGACGGTAGACAGTAAAATATAGTTGAAGTACTTAGGTTCGAGTCGTATCCCAGACAAACATTTTTGTTTTATTTTTTAAAATAGAGGTACGGACGATTAACTAATTTATTAAAAATCACCACAATCACAAAATTTGTGTTTTTATTTTTTGGCATGAAAAAATTATTGAATTTACAATTCAATAATTTGTAAATTCATGACTAGAGATGCCAAACGGGGAATCCCGTTCCAGAAAATCCCGGGGTTTTCGGGATTTCTTAAATCCCGAAGCCCGGGATTTTTTAATTTTAAATCCCGGGATTTTCCAAATCCCATTTTTCATAAATAAATAGGGGAAATTGTAATTTTTGTGTGCCTTTTTCATGCATTTTGACATTCTACATGCCCAAATATCACAAAGTGATGTTCAGAAAAGTTGTTAAGCTCAACTACTGCTACAATATAGTTAATAAAGGACAACGGTATTTTTGGTTTCCTTGAGTGGGGCTCTAGAAAATCAATTCTTCACCTTTTTTTTTGTAAGTTGTCTAACAAAACTCAATTTAAATCCTCTTGAAATGAAATAGATTTTATCTCAGATAAAAATATTTCGATTGCTAAAAGATAAGGTACTGTTTTTACCAGTATGCACATTAGGCTGGGTCGAATTGTATGGACGATCAAAAACTAAAAAACGTATAGCAGAAACGCAATCTACGGAAAATTCTAAGAAAGTTTCCTCAAGAAACCATAGGTCTAAAATCAAATCCAGGCAAATCTCGGTATAACGAATCTCACTTTAACGAAAATCCGATTTAACGCACGGTCAAATTCGTAACATTGACCACCTTATATAACGAACGTTTCAAAAATTGTATGCTCGATATAACGAATGATGAGAAAAAAACTAAAAAAAAATCAAACAAACCACAAAATTTTTAACATTGACAACTTTATATAGCGAATATTTCGAAAATTGTACGCTCAATATAACGAACAGAAAGTATAAAAAACAAAAGTAGTCATGAATGTAAAAATAAGAAAATAAGTCGTTACAGTACCGTTTTCAATGATTACTTTCTTTAATAATAGGTCTGTCTATTTTTCTATAGTGGTTTTAATTGCTTGTTTTCACAATATCGAATGAAAGATTTCGTTCGCATTCTAAGCAAAAGAAAACTGATTCGTTCACATGAAGTTAAGGAATCCAAAATCAGATTTCTTCCGCTTAGAATGTGAACGAAATCTTTCATTCGATATTGTGAAACAGGCTATAATTCACGTGAATTAAACATGGAAAACCGTAGAAGAATTTCATTGAACGAAAAACTAAAAATTTAGATGAATGAATGAAATATGGAATAAAAAAATTCTTTACACAAATTAAGTGGAATCTTCAAAATCTGTTTTTTTTTAAATGTTTGTCCGAGTTTAATTTTCTACAGTTTGAATCATTTTCAGAATCGAAATCCCTTACATTAATCGTGGAAAATACACCAAGCCATCCTCCAGAAGAACAATTAGTAAAAACTACTAAAGTTATACAAATTTGAACGATATTCTTGCCTCCTAATGTCACACCGCTCATCCAACCTAGGGATCAAAACGACATAGGTTTAGTTAAATTCCAAAATAGAAAAAGTTGTCCAAAATTAAAAAAAAAAATCATCTCGATATAACGAATTATTCAATTTAACGAATGGGCCTGACAACATATCGTTCGTTATACCGGGATTTGCCTGTCCTTTCTTGCATATTTCATATTTTATCCAATAAAAAAAATACTGAAATATCATTGGATAAAAGACGAAATTCGCAAGATAGGATTTGATTTTAGACCTATGGATTCTTGTGGAAAATTTCTTAGAATTTTCTGCTATACGATTTTTCGTGAAAAAAATCGACACACCCTAATGTAGTATTTATTGTTATTTCTTCTCTTATGTACTCATGCAAGTATTTTATGCTTTTTAGTGTCTAATATAAATTAATTGCTAAATAAAAAATTTTCTTTCAATTGTAAAGATATAATTATGTACGTTTCTTTCTTATAATTTTCGGGATTTTAGATTTTAGATTTGGTAAAAAATCCAGAACGGACGGATTTTCAAAAATCAGTCCCGATTAGCATCTCTAGCTATGACCTATTGTGATTCGATTGTCATAAAATATTTTAACATGATGTCTATGTATTTTAATCGAATTTCATCTTTACAATAAAACATGAGTATTCTAGATATTACGCAAGTGGAACATGATTTCTAAGTATTTGAGGGCTAATTTTGTAGAATTTCATTTAAACAACGCAAAACAAGAGTGTACCATATATGGGAGTTATGGAATTATGGACCGATATTTAAAAAGCTTGTAGTATGATTCTTGAATACAAATTACAGATCGGTGTAAAATTTTGGTTCAGTACATATTTTTTTTGGATATTTGTGTATGTTAATGTAGTTCTTATATGGTACAGCGATTTTATATATATTGACATTTTTTGTCTCTAATTTCAACTTGTTAACTATATTTTTAAGAAATTTATGCATGTTTAAAAATTTGGTTTTGTGATTTCTTTTAGCAGGAAACTTATTTTTGCTGAATTTTGTGTGCATACTGCAATTTTGTAGGCATTTATATACCATAGAACCATATTTCGGGAAGAAATTAGTATGGGGGCTATGAGAAATCATGGAGCGATTCTTATAATTTTCAGCCGAGTTACTCCTTTTATCATAAAAGTAATAACGAAAAATATGTGAAAATTATAATTTGTTTTTAGATTGCATCACATTTTGGTTCATAACTTTGATTGATTTAGCTGATTTTCAACACCAATCTGCTTAGGACAATAATAAAACACATGAGTGTGTTTTACACAGTTGTTATGAAGGCCTATTTCAATACTTGCAAATTATTATTAATTATTTTAATCAGCATTGCAAACTAATCATAGATGCGCATCAAATGCAGTGCAGTGATGCATTTCCGAAAAGACCCTTTATTCATGTATTTTTCCCTTTTTGTTGATTCGGGAATTGCAAAAATTGTTATTGTTATTATTATTATTAATATTAATATACGTATATTTTTTATGAAAAAATTATGTAAATGCAAAATGTTTGGAAAATAATCTAAAATAATCAAAAGTAATCTTTGAAAATAATCGGATTATTTTTAGATTACTTTTGATTATTTTTGATTATTTTCTCGTAATCGCAAATAATCTTGATTATTTTTTGATTATTTGTAATCGTAATCAATTAGAAATCAGAAATTGTTCTAAAGAGAATTATATAATCCATTAAATTATTTTTAAAAAATAATCTAATTGATTACTAATCGTAATCCAAAATTAACAGCTATGCATTAAAGTACGTTTTAAAAGTGTCGACAAAAACTAGTTTATTCATGTAAATTACTGAAATTTGGTACAAAAATAATGAATAGCATACGTGATTGAAAAAATATTTCGTAGAAATTTCGGAATACATATACAGGGTTTGGCCAAACTATCTTGGACGTTTTGAAATTATTGAAAAAATTTGGTTATTCATGTAAATGCCTGAAATTTGGTGTGCAAGTTAAGAACAACACACTATCGAAAAAAATATTAGAAATTGTATACAGGGTTTGCCCAAATAAACATTGGCGTTTTAAAAGTATCGAAAAAAGTATGTAATTTAAGGAAATGGATTTAATTAGCTTTATAATTAAAAATTACATAAAAGATCCATTGAAAACATTTCCACATACAAATACATGGTTTGGCCAAATAAGCATCATTTTTGAAATTAACCAAAAAAATTCAAATATAATGTGTAAAATATGAAGGCACTGAAATCATTCTGGTTATTGGAATGGCACGTAATTGCAGCGGAAATTTATAGTACTTACTCTTGATACTTTACAATATTAGATGTAATTTACGCTTAACCTCTAATAGCCTCTTTTAATTTTTTCTGATCTTTCAAACTTTTTTTAATTTAGTTTCTATAGATTAAAAAGTAGTTCCCAATGACTTCACTTTTATAAAAAAAGAACACGCAAAAACTCAGTAATAACCACGTGTTATGGTTAACTGCCTACAAACCTTTGACTTTACAGCACTATAAATAACCAGTATCATAGCTAGGGTTTTTAATTTCCCGACCTTTTTTGATTCACGGGAATCGGGAATTTTTTCTACATTCCCGGTTACGCGGCTATTCCCGAAATATATAATGATACTGTAAATTAGAAATATTATAGCCACATTTCATATAAAAACGTAGTGTTATAATTATTAAATATCAGAGCTTCGAATTAATTAATAAAATTTGAGCTTAATTCACTAAAAATCTTAATCCGTAATTAAAGAATGTCAGCCTTTCATTCCATAAATCCATTCCTAATATGTATATAATTTTATAGATTCATTCCAAAGCCTTTGTTTAAACTGAATTAATTTTAAAGTTAATTAATAACAGAATTTATTCAAACTTTTAATGATTACATTTTTTTTAAATCAAATCATTTGCAAAATTAATTAAAAAAATAGTTTTAAGCCAATTTAATCATTTAATAAATTTTTGAAGCAATTTTGTTATGGATTTGAAGAAGGAATTTAAAGAAATTAGAATGATTCAATAAGAAATAAATTCTATAAATAATGAATTCACTTTTTAAATTTTCATACGAAAAACCCCAAATAAATAATAATAAGCGGTCTGTTATTGTCGAGATATAAGCTAAAAACTGTAAAAAACTTGTCACTGTTTTTTGGTGAAAAAATAGAGTTCTAACTTGTTTTGTATATATTTTCGTCAGTTTTTAATTCCCGGGATTCCCGACAAATATCCCTGGAATCGGGTAGTGAAAAATTGGCAAAATTCCCGGGAAATTTGTACCGGGAATTCTTGGGATAAAAACCCTAATCATAGCCAAAATAAATATGATACTGTATATTTTGAAGTGTTAAGAAAACTCTACCATCAAAATTTTATAAAAATTAAAAAACAAATTTACCACCGTGCTTGCAATGAATAAAGAGATCTAAAGTTTATATAAATACATTACGACCATCTAAGTCTTTTTTAATTTACTTATGCATTTCACACTTTTCGTTAATTTTTACAGTTGCTTAAAATAGCTTGTGTACATTATGTTTGCGCCTAATTAAATAACATATTTGAAATTCATTAAAATGCAATTTGAAATGACCTAAGTATGCCATGAATCCACTTAAATACTTTCAATATTTTTATATCCAAAGAATATGAAACAATTTCAGTTTTTGGTATTGTATTGTTATTATCGATCATATTCTACGTACTTAATCCCCATCTAACCAACGAAAAATTTAAAAATACCGACAATAAGATTTCCAAATAAACTTTACTAAAAAAGTTTAAAAAAATATATTGTACGAAAAAACCCAGCGAAAATTAAATCATGGTTGTATTCAAAAAATGCCTTTTCAATTCCTCAAAATTTATTATAAAGCAATGACTTGGTAAGTAGGTGCCTCCAATGACATGACTTCGAGTTAAAATATTGAGTTTAAATAGCAATGTATAAGTATCAGCATCATAGAGAAATACACATAGAGCGGAAACTAGAAAAAAATCTCAAACAAAAAAATTACTCAAAATAATCACACATACGAATTCTGGTGAAATAAAATACTGTCCACAATTTATTATTAAATAAAATTATTTATTCCAAATACAATTTTTTCTCATGTATGCGAACGATATACATATGCATATCATATAAAAAAATACAATAAACATATTTTAAAATGAATACTACGTATACTTAAGACACTTAAAATTTAATAATCATGTGTTATTTTAATTTAAACAGTTCAATTTATATCACAATTAATCGCCAAATTATTCCAAAACTGTATTAATTAAAGCTTTCTTTTAAATACGTAAACAAATATTACAAAATTTCTTTTTAAGAAAAAATTGTTACTTAATATACCGAAAATGTCTATTAATTGACTCATATTTATTAACATCTTACAAGTAAATTTCATGATGTAGTTATGTTTATTATATTACTTATGTACGTTTTTATTCAAATAAAAAACGATATGTTTCAAATATATATGTATCTATTTATATATATATATGTACGTCAGTTGCGTATTAAGAGTGGTGTTTTTGATTAGACATACGAGGCAACATGTAATAACTCAAGATTTAATTGACCTTATTATCTACATATATGTAAATATTATTTATAGAATAAACTTATACCAATAAAGCTATAGACGAATTAGATGTCAGCGGTTTGGAATCATCTTTTTCCAACCATTTTTGTACGTTTTTTGATGGATGATGAATGACATGTATGTTTTCATTGTAGATGGTTTGCATTTGTAGGTTAACGCAGTATGTTTGCCCGTACGTGAATGTGTCATTTCTGGAGGATGAAGATGAGTCACTATATGTTGATGTAGAGCTTTCATAACCTGATGAGGCTGGTGATCCTTTGGGGCACTGAAAGTTCGTTGGCGACATTGTAGGGACAATTGCTGCTGGACTGCAGGCACTTCTAGGACTTTCACATCTAGAATCTACAAGAAAATTAGAACCGTTAACGCAAGCATTAATGTTTTCCTTTACAACATCTGGAAAAGTATTGTCACGTGTGAGAGGATCATTAGAATTGTTAGTTGTTGTTGAAATACCATTCGAAAAGCAACATGTTGTAATTTGTTCTAATTTTTGTCTATGTTCAGTTTTACTAAATTTATTTATATTACTACTGATGTAGCTGTCTTTGTTTTCACACTCGTCTAGCAAATATGGTTTGAAAAGCTTAACTGGCTTGGATGATGTTGGAAATTTTTCTTCCATTCCTACTTCAATTTCAACATCGTCGTCATCATGGGCGTTAGATGAATTTGTCGTGATATGATTAGCACAATCTTCAATCGGACTATAAGTAAGTGATTTATTTAGTGATATGTCGGGGTTGGACAATTTCAGATGCTTTTCGGAGAATTCATTTTTGTAATCTTCACTTGAATGAGGCATATTAAGAACCCTTCGTTTACGATATGTCAAATCAACGACACCCGCCTTATCGTTCCATTCTTTTCGTACAGGAGTTTCTTCTGTGTTGTGAAAACTGGATTTTATATTCGCAACAAATTCAGACTTTACATCTCGACGATGACGAAGTGATAAGTCCATTGGCCCAAATGGATACGCCGTGGAATAGGATGATGAATTTTCCTCCAACTGATTGATAGTGCTTGCAAAATTAATATTTGAGGAGTTTATAATGCCAGCAGACTCAGGGCATTCATAATTAGCATAGCCCTGATTGTTATTACACAAAAAAGGCGACTTATCAGATACAAGTTCATGTTTAGGGTATGTTTTACTCCCCATTGGAATCAAATCCAATTTATTTGTAAGTTCAGTATCTCTTCCTGAATAACTGCTGGCAGTAGAGGCAGCTGCTGATAAGACGTTAATGGTAGGTAGACTTATGGGCGTAAAATATGAAGATGACTGCTGTTTCTCCGTTTGATGATGATGCGATGATATTGTTGGCGAATATGTCATGTTGTGGTATTGGTATGATGTCTGATGTGTTGGAAGAGTTTGTTGGTGCATATGTTGTTGGGGATTTGATAGATGATGGGCTAATATTGGCACAGTAGAAGACATATTGCTGTATGGTGGGATTCCATAGTGATGGGGATGATGAAGTAAAGGTGATATTGCCGAATTTGTATTTCTATTTGAAATAATAGTCACCGAAGGTCGCAATGGCGACACAACTGGCGTTGATGCTGGCGATGTGCCCGATGAGCTTGTAATTGGGATAGTGCCTGAAGCAGCAGCAGCAGCCACCACTGCAGCCAAATTTGAAGCTTCAAAAATATCATGGGATCCCTGATTAGTTGGTGTAGTTACACAAGAAGATAACGATGGCACTTTCATAGAATTAAGCGATGCAGAACCTCTAGTTGAATCTAGACATAAATGTGAAGAATGTAGTTGACTGGATGCATATGATGAACTGCTAACTGAAGAGTGGGTGGTAATTGCAACATGTTTCGTTTGTTGTTGTTGTTGCACACTGACGTTATGAAATTGGTGTTTTACTGAAGAATGATTTATATTCGCTACCGAGGAACGGAGACTAGACTCACATTGTAGCCATTTTTGAATTTGACGTCGATGAATATTATATTTTCTGGCTGTAGCTCGTTGATTCCCTTTACAATCATTATCGGTTCTATAAGATTCCAGAACCTGCAATTTGAATTGTGGTGTAAATATACGTCTAGATCCCATTTTTGGACTGTTTGAATTTGTAATAACTCCTTTACTGCTTGACAATGAAACCTGTGAAGCATGATGCGTATTTCTATTATTTGTGGATTCCATATTAATAATCTCTTCTTTGTTTTCACCATTTAAAGTATGTTTTGCAGATGATCCACTTTTATTTTTATGAAAATTCTCACTTTTCTTAGCTGTTTGATGATCATTTTCCATTTTTTTAATGTTAAGTTAAGTATAATTATATTATATTATATTATATATTTTTTTAGATTATATTTGTATCAGTGTGTGTATGTATTTAAATGAAGGCACTTCCGATTACAATAAATAATTTTTTTAACTTTTTTTTTTGCTTAAAATGTTTTTTTTTTTTATTTTATTAAAATAAAATATCTATTAAAAATTGTTATATATAGCTTTTTAATGCTTTTTCATTCTTCACTATGTACTCGTATGTAGTATATATTTTTAATGCATTCCGACGGTTATTTTTGTATATGTGACTGAACACCTTAAAATCCAAATCACAAGTGTAATGCGTTCTATTTCGAAGACTCGTTCTAGTTGTTTTGCTGTTGTTGCTGTATTTTTTTTATCTGCTACCGAAACAACATCGTAGTTGTTGGCTGTCGACGCTGTGTCTCATAGTGTGAATGAGCGCGAGTATAAAATGTTTTGTGTTCTTTCACTGATTCTAATTGTTTTTTTTTTTGTTTTTCTTTTCAAAAAGTGTGAACGTCTTCAATAGGTGCGGGATTGGAGGTGTGAAACGAAACAAACAGCGGCAAAATAACAAGAACACGTTCGATCACTTCGTTTTTTCTTTTCCAACTAACTAAGCAACGATGAAGAAATACATTTCAATGTTTATTTCACCAGACACTGGTAGACATTCTGGCTCTAGCTACTTTCATTGTATTAGTGTGCTACAATTCACGATTATTACACACACAGCGTACACACAGATACACACGAATACAACAATATTATAAATCAACTGTTGCTTTCTGATAGATTCTCTATATGTAGACTCTACATACATACATACATACATATGTGTGCATGTAGGTAGAACAAGTACAATTTCTCATTGATTGAAATTCTCGTATCTCTCTACACAAATATCGTGCCTGAGTACAAACAGAAAAACATCCATACATACATAATAAGGGAACATGCTAATGAGTGTGTGTCTGTGTACTTATACAAGCACTGACTGTCTGTCTGTCTGACTGACAGTCAGCATATTATAAATGCTGATAAGCATTTTAATATTAATAGGAGCAACAGTCGTTTCTCATTTCGGCAAATTAATTGAAAAATTCTTAATAAAAAGAAAACAAGTAAGAAGGTGTGGTCAGTCAAGCCCGACCATCTAATACCCTACACTAAGTAAATGAGCTAAAATATTTTACTTTTAAAATGTCAGTAAATTATTTTCGGAAGAGGGCCTAGCTATGACTAATTATGGACCGATCGCCATGAAATTAGGTCGTGATTTATGTCTATATGAAAACTATTTTTGTTGAATTTTATGTGTATACCAACATTTTTAAGAGATTAGGCTTAAAAGTTAAGTGCTGAAAATTTTAGCCAAATCGGACAACGATTTCAACGATTGCAAAATAGGTGAAACTCGTTAACTTTCTGCATTATTTGCTAGAAATATGTAGATTTATTTATATTAATGAATATTACATTAAAAAAATTTTTGGAAATTAACCCTGTATTTCCTTTGGGTCAAAATGACCCGCCAAAATTCGGAAAAAATTTAAATTTTTAAATTTGTGTAAACATTTTGCTACTAAATAAATACTTTTGGAATTGAATGCAAAATAATCGAAATGTGTACATAATTATCGTTGTAATGAGATATAAATGACAAAATTTGGTTAAAAAATGTTAAAGTTATTACAAATTCGATAGACCATTATTACGCCAGACCTGCCGTGTTATTTCAGGAAATAGCAAACTAATTTAAGAAATTATCATATTTTTTGGAGGTTATCTTACATTTTGCCCATTTTCAAAGCTGGTTGTGTTTAAAAGTAATGACCAGTCAAATTTTAAATAACAAACAGAAATAGGTTAAGATGAACTAAAAATTTGTCATTAGTTAAAGAAAAATGCACGAGTACTTAAATGAAAAAATTGAGTGACTCATGTTAGGAGTTCCATTCATTATTTAGATTCTTTAGTTGCTCATATGCGAAAATTACGGAATTATTTACTCAATATTTTAGTTCGAGGCACACGCAAAGCGTTGATTACTGTTGGCAAATGTATGCGAACATCTTTGTTTGTAATGTAATAAAATATTAACCCTGCGTTACTCGCAACTGATCTGGTTGATACAGGCAAACATTTTGTTATTGTAAATTTTTTGAAACACCCTAAATTTTAAGCTATTTTTTGATAAAATAATATTTTTACTGCAATTTTGTTTGTATTACTCTTTTAAATACATACATCGCATTGATATGAAATTTTTTATTGATATCAATTTGATACATTGCGACTAGTCTCGATTGAAAATGATTCCGACTAACTGAGGGTTAATTGTAAAGGTCAGTGTTATTTTTTAAAATAAATATTCGATATTCCCCTACGAACTAAATCTTCACCTACAATATTAAATGCAATAAATGTATGTTTTTATTGTTACTCATTATTTCTGATGATGCTATCCAGTGGATAGCTAAATTTCGAATAAATATTTACATATATTAAATAACAACACTGATCACGAGCTTGACTTTTATTTGAAATTGTTAAAACAAAAAAGATCGAGTTTACATTTTTTTAATAAAGTTTTCAAGCTGAAAAAAGTAAAAAATGGCATTAAGGAAAAAGTGATTTTTTATAAGAAATTGTTATAACCAGGGAAACCAAAATATGCAAATGCATGTTTTTCCTGGTGAGTCTAATGTGTACATTGATAAGATATTTACACGTTTCAGAACTATTTAAGAATTTTGGCATCGATTTTTTAGTGCATATTTTACTCTTAAATGCATATTTTTGAATATATTGATTTTAAGAGCATATTTATGTCATATTTTTGTGTTTTAGAGCATATTTTACTGTTTAATGGCATATGTTGACTTTATCAAAAACAAATTTTGTCTTACTTATTATCTTACTGTTGTGTTACAGGTTTTTACTTCCTTTGTTTAAAATTCAAAATTGAAAAATATATGTTTTTTTTAATATAAAATAAGCACTATTTTAATAATAATTTATTGCAATAACAACCTTAATTGAAAAAGTGACTTTATATTTATATAAAACTAGCTGTCTCGGCAAACGTTGTTCTTCCATAGCTCACACAAAGTTTGAAGACTTCCACTATAATTGTACTAAAGATATGCATTAATAAATTTTTACTTTGTATGGGAGGTGCCATGTCCATTGTACCTATATAGGTCAATAGTGAATCTAAACCATCCAGGGACCCACTCAAACACACACAACAAATTTCATCGAAATTGGACCAGCCGTTAAGAACGAGTTCAGTTACTAACACACTTCATAACTTAAGTTCCTATTGTTTTTATGTTGTATTTATTTTTTGTTATACTTGTTTTAATTCTTGTTATTTTTGTTTATTTTACATTTTTAGAAATTTTTTGGTAAAAAATTATGTAAAAGTTTGTTTTTTTAAGAGCATATTTTTTAAATTTTAAGAGCATATTTTAAAGTTTTTACTGCATATTTAAAGCGCTTAAAACGCTTTTTTTAGAGCATATTTCCGGTTGCCCTGGTTATAACTAAGATTTAAAAAAAAACTTAAAATATTTTAATAAATGTTTATATTAAGAGTAAAATTATGTGATTTATTAGACACGTTTTTTGTGAAATTTCGAACAAAATTTTTGTCTTCTGTAGTATAGTCCAAAAAATAGTATATTATTGAAAGTGTGCTGGAAGCTATAATCAATTATGATCTGAATTCATATATGTATATGAATACCGGTTCCCTCAAAATTAGCTAGGAGGTTTTAAGATATCATGAAACTCATATGTAAAAAATTTTGTGTCATTACTAGAAATTTTAAGAGATTTGTTCTCTTTAAAGTTTACTTCGGAAGTGAGCGATTAATGGGAGCTTCGTCCCAATGTGGACGGATCGTCAACAAATTTATTAGAATGATTTCTGTGCATATAAATCATATTTGGGTTAAATTTCACATAGATATCAATACCATTAATTGTAAAAGATTTATATATTTTAAAGAGATTTTCAGAAGTGAGCCTAATATGGGAGCTATGACTTATGGACCGATCGTCAGAAAATGATTTGTTTATATCTATATGGAACTGCATTTTATTTGGATAGCAACATTTTAAAGCCATTTATACTTGTTAAAATGATTTTAGGAAGTCGCCCTCATATGGGAGCTATTACTACGTTTATACGCACGGCTTATTCGCAAATAAATTAGAAAAAAAATGCCGCATAAACAGTGAATTAATTTTTTATTTGCGAATAGCTAACTCACGAAAACAATTCCTGATTAACGACACTATTTGCAAATAAGATTTTAAGCATTGACATATGTTTTAACGCTTTTAGTTTATTAAGACGTTTTTTAAATATTTCATTGTGTTTTTGAATTACTTGGATAGCAAGACGGACAAGAATTTTTGATTCTATAATTTTTACATTTAAAAAAATAAAAAATGTATCATATTTTATTCAATAAAAGAGCTACCAAATAATTAAATTTTACCATCCGGCATCTCATAAAAACAAGAATTTTCCGTAACCAATGTGACATATAAACAGTGAGTTAGTTAATTGCAAATAATTTTTATTTGCGAATAGGCTACGTATAAACGTAGTATATGATTAATCATTAAATTAGGTGGCGTAACTTAAATTTTATTTGACTACCAACATTTTTAAGATATTTTTGCTCGTTAAAGTGACTTTCGGGTCTTATTGAAAAATTTGTAGGTGTGATTTCTTTTTATAAGAAATTATAAATCCGACATTTATAAACGATAAAGTCCTATTTCGGGAGGACATTTGTATGGGGATTAGGTGAAGTATTTGACCGATATCAACGTTCGAAATTTTATCAAAATATCTATCGAACCATTATTTCACATAACACTCCCGTAATGGGACTTTATCGGTCATAAAACATCCCTTCTTTTTTTGTCGAAAAATTCTTTGAAAATTTAAAAAGTTGCCTAAAAGTAACTTTAAAGATTGATTACGAATTCGCTTAGAATCATGATCATGACAATTTTATTCAAGAATCAGAGTTTATTTTTTGTAATTTTTATGAACTGAAAAGTGAAATGAATTACAATGAAAGTCAATAACAAAATCAATTCATTCAAATTTTAACTCAACTCTTTCTTTGGATGAAACGAATACAGTTTTGGAAAAATTAATTCATTTAAAAACTTTTAATTCATTCAAATTTTAATTCCAATCATATTTTAGGCATTTAAAAAATTACAATTCATTGCATGAATGATTCAAAGATTCATTCAAAAATTAATCATTCTTATACATCTCCGATATGTACATACGATCAGGGAACAATGGGCGGCAGATATTAAAAACCACGCCACCATTTTTTTATAACTCTTTCAGCCACGCTTTTTTGTGTATAAGTTTAAAATCAAAACAATTGCATTTTTACTTTAAAACAGATTTTTACAATATTTTACAATATATATTTATCGAACCAGAGCACCCAGACTTCAAAAAATATAATTGTTTAGCAAAATGGCAATATATGCGAATAAACTATGTTTTAAAGACTATAGAAAATGTGGTTAGTAAACTAACCACCAAACCGCAATGAGTTAATTATCATTATTATATTGTCAAAAGGATACTGTGCAAGTTTCATCCAGATTTTTGCACTCTAATTGGAGCCAAGTACTTTCCACAATTGCTTATAAATATCTCATAAGGCTTAAATAACTCATTGATAGTTAAGTCTCACAGAAGCTGTAAAAACAGTAAAAAAAGGAAAAATCGTCTTGTCGCCACTTCGCATTTTTTGATTCACTGCTTAAGGGAATTAAGAAAAATTATAATTTATACGGGAAACAAAAACAAAATTTCGAAATTTCGTTTTTCTTTTCCATTTACCAATCAGAGCAAATAAAAAAAATCCTCTTCCTTTTACCCCTTTATAACAATGTGTGGTTCAGTTTAACCGAAACCACGACAATTATGGGTCGGTTTCTTCCTTCAGAACCAATTTCAGTAGAAAAATACCAAATTTATAACTGAAAACAAACGTTTTATTATATCCCAGCAAAAATTTTGTGAATTTTTGTAATGGCAACAAGTTACCAAATGCATTATTTTGTAATGAGTGGTGGTTACCCAGCACATTATTTTATTTACTAGAATAGGTACTTATTTGTATACAGGTTGGTAATGAACTTTTGATTTTTTTTTGTATAACCAATACTCAGGGGATACCCCTATATGTGTTGATGTTAGGAAATAAAGTTGTGAGAAGGAGGAAAGAGGGAGTAGTGTTTGTTGACGTTTGACTTGAATTGATAAATATTATATTCCGCCGGAAATACGTTGGCAGATTCCACATACGTATGGTTTGACCAAAAAAAGAGATTACCCTATAATGTGTCGTGCGGTCGGTACTCAAATTAATAGCAAATAGGTGCGATCTGTGTGATAGTCGTGTGTTCCGAATGAAAGTGCGCGTATTAGGTATAAGATTACTTATGTCTACTGAACAACACCCGTGATAATATCTGTAAAATAAGGATAAGCTGCCCACATTTCGACGATGTTCTAAAGTATCGATAAACCGGGTAACATATTCATCACCTATAAGATCAACCGCCCTTCCTTGATCCCGGTCTAGCAGCTCTAGACTTGACCTTGCAGTTCCGGCCCATATGTGGGAATTATATTCCATTTTTGGACGAATGAAGCTTGTGTATATACGAAGAAGGTCGGAAGGGGAGAAATATGTCCGACATCGTCTCAAGAAACCCAAGCACCTAAAAGTTTCCTTCGCAACATCGAATATATGACGATTCCAACGGACGGAGGTTATCTGAAACACCAACAGTTGTGTTACCCATACGAAGAATTGATTCTGGTGAAATCTCAAGACGTTTATGTGTCAATAGGCAGCACTGAGTTTTGAGTGCGTTGAAATTAACTCGGTTCAATTCACCCCATCTGGAGATTGTTGTAAGGTCACGATTTATCGAGTTGTCCATATTCATTCCTGACATTTGACCATCTGAATGTCCGAATATCGGAAAGTTATGTTCGGTAAAGTTGTTAAGCTCAACGCCGGCTACAGCATAGTCAATAAAGAAAAGTGGTATTTTTGGTTTTCATTGAGTGGGGCCCTGGAAAATCAGTTTTGCATCATTTTTTTTGTTAGTTATCTTACAAAACTCCATTAAAATCATCTAATACTGTACCCCAAGAAAAAATATAGTTGTACAAGTTCTATAACAATATTATGGTTACGTTAATTATGTATACGATTGCGGTAATCATAATATGTTTAAGTTGCCATTCATATAATTGAAGCAAGTATATATATCATTGTAGTAAATAAATATATGTTTATGGCAATCATGTTTATGATGAATTATTATATCATAATATGTTGTCCTCAGAGTATGTAACCATAATCCGAGAATAAGACAATATGGTGAAGTAATACATCATAGCAATGGTTGCCACAAACATATATCTAATTACTACAATCATATGTATGATTGCTACAATTATATGAATAATAACACAAAGATATTATGATTACCGCAATCATATACATAATTACAGTAACCATAACATTGTTAAAAAACTTGTAAAAATTATGAAATGGTTCTAGTAAACATGTACAACTCTATTTTTTTTCTCCGAGTATAGCATTAGATGATTTTAACTTAGTTTTGTAAGATAACTAACAAAAAAAAATGATGCAAAACTGATTTTCCAGGGCCCCACTCAATGAAAACCAAAAATACCACTTTTCTTTATTGACTATGCTGTAGCCGGCGTTGAGCTTAACAACTTTACTGAACATAACTTTCCGATATTCGGACATTGAGATGGTCAAAATGCATGAAAAAGGCAAAAAATAAATAAAATTTTTCATATACGATACATACTACATAATTTCAAATCGATATATCTCGATTCCTAGACCTGACCCAGCGAAACGCCGGGACACGTATAACTTTTTTTTCTACCGATATAACATTTCCCCGTGGGCAGAACACCCGCCGATCACTGACCCTTCAATTGTCGCATAGTGTTATTTATATTTGTTGGGGTGAGAGCGATCGCTGCTGTTTTAACTTGTTCTTCACTTAGAATGATGATTTTCTTCTACTCTCTTTTCAACTTTCATTTGAAGTTAGATGCAGTTGTCATCAGTGATAATGTTGGGGGCATCGATGCAGCCAGTGTTGCTACATTTTTGTTCACCGTGTGAACATTCTCTCTACCATGACAGACCTGGAATAAAATGGACTTTAATTTTTATCTAAATTAAAGGAAAATATGTGTGGGTATTGTGTGGGAAGTTTTGAATTTAGCACAGCTTTCTAGTGTGTTTGACTGGAAAATAGGAGGTAGTGGTTCGCCACCAGTCAAAGGCATTAAGTTTTTTGTTCATATCATATTCATTTATATGTTGATGTTAAAACTATTGTTAACTTACAATAAAATAACCAATGATGCCAATTTAGCCATTTTCCGGCTAGATCTAGCGATTTTATTTTCATTTAGCCATACAAAAATGGCTAGATTTAATGTAGCCATTTTATTTTGTCCTAGCCTTTTTTATTTCATACTTTTCTTGAACATTTTTGTAATTTTTTAAAAATAATATTTTTTATCAAATGACAAAGAAACAGTCTTTTTAAACAAATTCGTCTGTTGATGATTTGATGAGAATATTATTGGTTTTATGAAATCAGTCTTCGAAATTGTTTCCAAAGCAAACACATCAGGCATATTCAAAAATCAATTTTGCATTTCTTCAATGGATCCGATTTTGATTGTAATGCCCAGAAATTTGTTTAATTTATCAAAAAAGAAAAAAATATTGATATTACAATCTTTAAATCTGCTAAACCCCATTAACACGAAGTCGGTAAATTTTTTTTGGAAAACTGTCAGTATAACTATAAGTTAACACATAACCAGACTTCGTGGCAATTGGGGCAAGAAATGTAATATTTATGAATTTGTATTCAGTTATTTTTGGGTTTTAGCCATTTCTAGCCATTTTTAATTCAAAATCTAGCCATTTTCTGAGCAGAAGAGTTGGCAACCTGGAAAATAACTCGTACATGGAGCAGTGAGTTTGCAGCTTGACTATCATACACAAGCAAATAATGTGACTGTTCGATTCCCACACAAGTCAATATTATTTCTGTTTTTTTTTAACTACATATTCTTGTTGTGAATTTACTACTTATTTCTTAACTGATTGGAAGTACATTTGTAAGCTTGACCCATGAATTTTTTAAAAATCTCGAACAAAGGTAAGTAGTGTTTCAGTCAAATAATAAGTAGTTATGCCTTGGCTGCAATATTACTTGCTGGCTTACTAAGTAAGTAAAGTTTTTGCAGGGATTATAAAGTAATTTCCAAAATAGGAAATTCGGATAGTAAAAGGTAAACATACAGTTGATAACAGTATTTTAGAATCTAATTAACAGTGAATATATACGAGACACAGATTTAAAAGGGAGCAGAAAAAATATTCATATTTAATTCAATAAGCTTAATTTCTCTAAAATCTATGCACAAATTTCCTTCGCAATAATTGTTTCCGCTACAATATAAAAGCAACAATACAATGAGAAATTTTAGACTTAAAACGAACACTACCCAGAAATAAGAAATTCATAATTGGAATGAATTTTGTAATAAATATTATTAATCGAACATGACTTTTTTTCCCCAAACTATTTTCTTTCAGAATAGGAACATGTTCGTTCATACATATAAATATTATAAAATTAAATGTACATGCCTGAATTTTTCTCTATTTTTGCGTAAATTTTGTAATATTTTATAATAAATACCATTAAAATTGTATTAAGGGCTGAGATCGAAAATTTTTTATCATACATATGTATATGTTAATAAAAATGAAACCACTAAACTTACAGTTTTGAATCTTTTTTTATTTGATTGAAATTATTGTTGTAATTTAAAAAAAAATAATATTTTTATAGTTTTAATCACTAATACCACATTATTGTTCTTGTACCACTTAAGACATTTCTTACCATAGACAGATGCCAAATCAGGCCAAAAAAAGTGGACACATTAAGAAGTCTTATGAATGGAAACATCCATTTTTGTAAACATTCCTTGATATAAATTTCGGTATTTATAGAGCCCTTTGTAACAAATGTTTAGCTCTTTTGCCGCAACTGCATATTGCTTGCCATACCAAGAACTTTTTTGGGAAATTTTGTCTGCATTTGGCTCCTAAACTTTTCTTCAACATTCCCTTGAGCATCAGCAACATAAAAAAATGTCCCAGAAGCTGCGACAAATTCCATACGTATATTTTGTCATCCATTATGCAGTAGGTATATTTTTTGTATAAAATTTGACTTCAATTTCCGTGCTCTGTCTTTGGCCTCTAAATTTTTAGCAGAGTTCCTGTCAGGAACTTTTTGAGCATTGTATGCTTTTTAACCTGCATTGGCTTTAACTTTTCTTACCAAATAGTCCGAGTACTGACCTAACCGGACTGTTTTCCTACCGGATGTGTTGGGAGCTTTTTGGCTTTTGGAACATCATGCGGGCCATTCCTTTTATCTGAACAAGGTTTTATATCAACGGACAAGTTCTCCAGGTACTGTTTAATAACATTGGAAACAGTTTGATAGCAGACCTTTGATTGTTTGCACAACTTTTTGAAGGACCAAGTTGGGTTTTGTTGGAAATATTTAATAATTTTAGTACGCACTTTTTTCTGGTCACTCATTTTAATCAGATTAACAACAAATGAATATAATTGACATTAAACATAATAACTGACATGCTTTACAAATGTAACTTGATCAAAAAAAATCAAATAATACTTTGGTTAAAGGTTTTAATGAAAAACGTGTGTTAAGAATTTTACGATCTCAGTCCTTATATAATTAATTAGTTCAAAAATGTTTGCATAATAGCCATATATTGGCCAATATTTTAAGATAAATCAACAATATCTGAAACTTAAAAATATAATTAAACATCCATAAACATAAAAGAATCGCATCCTCTTAAAAAAATGTAATCAATTTCGCGCATATTGTCTCATTTAGTAGCTGAAAATGAAAAATTTTACAAGGAAAATTTCGAACATTTTTGAGCAACATAAAAATATAAATGAAATTGAAATTATATTTTTCAAGCTTTCTAGATTTTATTTGAAAACATTAAATATGAAAAAATCCTACTATTTAACAAATTATTTATAAATGTTATTGAAATCAATAAAATCAAATCATATTAGGAAATATTAGGACATTATGACAATATGACATGAGACCTTGTGTATTGACCAAATAAAAATGTAATCAATGTAAACATTGATTTCCAGACACACATATCTGAAATCTAAGCAAAATTTGTAACTAATAAATACATGGCCAAGTAATTAATTATGTGAATTTAACAATATAATCGTGACATAATAGACAAACAATATTCGACTTGTTTTATCATGATTCTAGAATATTTGGCGTATTAATTTTAACTTTCTAACGTAGTTCCGAGAGGTGAAATCATGAACCGATTTCAATAGGATTCGTCCTTGTCATTGTAATCATCGTAGATACTTGTACGCCTATAGAGTGGAATAGATTTAGCAAAAATATGTTTCATTTAGATTTTAAAAAAATCGAGCGAAATAAGGAAATGATTTTGAGGTACATGTAAAAATATGCGGATCGCGAGAGCCGCCTTTTTATTTTAATTTCTTACTTTAAACCAAATATTTTCCTTTACAATACATACAATTTAAATAAAAACAATGGTTTTTCCAAGCAATTATGAATCGTTTTTGCGATCATAATTTTCAATAAAAACGATATAAAAATCACCATGCTACAGATTTTATTCTGAATGCTATTTATATTTTTTATCTTTTATAATATTTACATTATGGCTATAACCTAATTTTGGCCATAGCACCACGCAATGGCAAAAGTTTTGTTATTTACGACAACATTTTTTCGGGTCATTTTGGAATAAAACCTCATAAACAAAAACGATTTTTTAAAGTCAATATTTTCTTAAATTTGTATAACTTTTTTTATAGTAAAACAAAATATAGAATCGAGTCAAGTTGATATATTTATAGAAAAAAACTATTTGCGTTTTTTGGATAAAAAACTAAATAAAAAATATCACCAAACTTTCACCGCGTTTTGTGGGTGAACTTTTTTGACAACCGTGAAAAAGTAATACCATTTTTTTAAATAACTTTCAATTGTCTATTCGAATTTTGTTTTCATCATGAGTATGTTGTTTGAAAATTTTAAATTTAAATTATTTTTCAGTTTGATTTTTTTTTTCAAATGTTTATTTATTTTATTGGAAGGAAAATATTTGAAAACTACATTATGATAATATCGTTTTCAATAATAATAATGTATAATATCAATATCATTATATAATTAATTTTATCTATTGTAAGGTATATTTTTTTAGCTCGATATAACTTGTAATTGTAATAAATAACACAAAAAATATTCCAATCAAAATACATTTTTTATAACACAAACAATATTGGCCTCCAAGGCGGCTTATCACTGACCCCACAGGAAATAATCGAAACGTGTCAAATCGCACGTAAGCAATTGATAGATGCATTTCTCGAAATCAAGTTAAATTTTGATTTCAATAAAGCGCCATCCTGTTGAAGCCACTTTTCGCCCGGATTAATGTCATCCATATTTTAAGACAAACAATCATGATCACGCGAGCTCCGGCTTCATTTTTGAAGAAGTATGGTCCGATGATGCCAAGAGCGTTTAAACCGCACCAAACGGTGCATTTTTCTGGATGTAAGGGTTCTGTTGTGGATTGGTCTCACTTCATATGCTGCTATTATGTTTATTAAGAAACCCGTTAATCCAAATATGAGCCTCATCGCTGAACACAATTTTGCGATAAAACTGTCGTCTATAAGTTGCGCGAATCGATGACTGATTTTCAAAGTAAATTTGGATATTTTGGTAGCGTTGTTCAATGGTAAGTCTATTCATGATGATTTGCCAGAGTATACTGATCATAAATGTCAAAAAGTGAGCGCGGTACTACAGTTCGTTTGACAGTTAATCCTTTCGTAAGTTCTATCGTGTATAAAAAAGAATTCATATTTTTATTTATTGTTAACAAATTAATTACAAATATTTTTTATTTTTATTATTCGTATAATATTTGTTACTCGTTATTTGTTCGAATAATCTAAGAAATTTTAAAAATTGATCGAATAATAAAAAAGTAGGATCTGTCGATAATTGACAGATCTATAAATAGACAATTATTGGATTCACAAGGTATGTTTTAAAAATGTTGTTATTGCCCTTCAAGAAAAATATATCCTAAAATACTACTCTGTATGCAATGTTTATTGTGTTGTCGTAACCAACCAGCAGAGACCTGCGCCGAACCCCTAATAGCCGAATAAACCGAGTCACCGTGTCGTGAAATTATAAAACATTATGACAATATAACAAAATATGTGAGGAGCCGCAGAACAAAAGGTACTTTTTCGCATTTTTTAAAAAAAAATTTAAATTTTTTTACTAAGTAAATGGGTTCTAAAAAAATTGTGCTTAACAAAACGTACAACACTAGTATAAAACGAAAAAAAATTATGTAATTTCAATGTGTAATTTGTTTATATATTAGATCAGGATTTAAAACATTCATTTAAAATATTATCGTTAAAAAAAACGCATAAAAAACATACTTTTTAATTTAGTTTTTAAAAACCGACTTGTTTTCTTTATTTTTTAACAAAAGGTTCTTTTTCGGATATTAAAATGGTTTTATATCAAACATCCTTTAATGTGGTGACTTATGGCAGTTAGATGTATCTATTGATAAGTAAGAACCCAGTATGCAAAATGATTCGAAGTTATATCGAAAATGAATATTTTTTTCGTAAAATTTTATCGATATCGACTTCGATATAATGTCGAGAATGTGCGTGTTTTCCTAAGTAGAGTGCAGAGCGATAAAGAGTCGAAAATCGTTTATTATTCTGATTCTAATTTTTATCGATATACTATACCTTTTTCGGTATTAAAAATGTTATAAAATGAATCGATTTCGATTAAATATATGAACAATTTCGTATACTTTATACCATCGAGCAATTTCTTCTTGAAATAATGCATATTCAATACCTTTATTATTAGCCAATAATGTTGCGTTAGATGTGTTTTCATTTTCAAATGCAATAAGCTCTGCACATATTTCTGATGTTTGCTGATTTTGAAGATTCGAATTGTCAAAAACAACATCAATAATTGGCTGCGCTTTTCTTTTAAGGCGTCTTTGATCCATTTTTCGTGTTAAACTATATTTTTATGAATATGTTATTGATAGGATAAGAAATAAAATTTTATTTTCTCACAAATTGACAAAAGAATAATATGTATGTATATGAATTTGTCAATTTGTGAAAAAATAAAATTTGACATTAAAATAAAATCGAACATTATTCGCCATTTCTACAAAATATTAAAATACGATATTCTAAAAAATGTAGATTGGATAGAGCATCATAATAAATTCATATTTTCGATTTTAATTCGAAATAAGTTCGATAAAAAGAACTGACTCGAAATGTTGCATACTGGGTACTTTTTCGTTCTTAAAATGATACTTTTTGAATGTTCTATAATATTGAACATAGAATCAGGAAATTACTTTGATTTCAAACTTAACGGGGGTTCATGTAAAATTGTTAGGGACACTTGATTCTGATTGAGTTAAAATTCAGCAAATGTGACTTTAGTGTTAGCTTTCTTTAGCATTATCTACAATAGTGGACCCAGAATCATGATGCTGAGAGCGAATACAAAATGTGGGTATTTATGGTATATTTGATAAAAATGTCAAATAAAAATAAATTCAACAAATGTTTTCAAAATTTTTTTTTTTTCAAATTGTATAAATTTTAATTTTAAAAATGTTGAATGAAAGTTAAATCTTTGGAACAAACGGTGCTATACATAGTTTGGAGGATTTTGTGTATGTTCTAGCTGTTGGTTAATGTTTTCATACACAATATCATTTAATACAATCATTCTGTTCCAAAGTTACACAATTTTCACATGCACAAAATTTTTATAGTTTATTTGATTTTTATTTCTTATAAATAAAAGTAAACAAAAGCAGCTGATTCATCAAATGTACAATAAATTCAAGTTTGCGAGTCTAAATTGTCGCGCAAACTTATCGGAGTTGTGCAAACGAATTTCCATACATTTTTTTAGTTCATTTGCGAGAGTGTACAGTACAAAATGCACAGATTGCACAGTTTGCGCGGCTTTTAAGCGTTTACATGATGACCCTTAATCTGTATTTTTTGGGATCCATAACAAATGTCCCATATAATATGTAATTACAGATTAGACATAGTACATATGTACATATGTATATTGCAAAAGTAACAATATTTCTTTTATATTGAGGGGCTCATATTATAAAAAGTGAAAGCAAACATTTGACAATGATTTCAGCATAGAAATCGGAGTGTATAATCGATCACGAATAAATCGGTGTTAGACTATGAAAATCGATTTACCTATCATCAGTCACTATTATCCACTATTTTGCATGCATGAATTGTGTAAACGAGTAGGTATTTTCTACACAGAAATGTGACGAGTAAAATATGCGTAAACTAGTAGTTTTTGCTTAATGCATGGTTAGATAAAGCGCGTATGTAACTTTGCTATTTTTAATTCGAAATTAATGTTTTTTGATGCGTTGTTAGACTGACAATTTTCTCTAGAAAATAATATTTATTTCAAGCACTTAAAAAGTATTGTAATAAACGGAAATCTGGACTTACAAAAAAACACGAGTTAGGGCCTTTTTATATTAAGCCATTTTTTATTTTATTTAATGCATAAACCATATAACAACCATCCTTCTAGGTATTTTTAATATGTACAATTATATGTATATATGTACATACATATGTATGTATGTAGTATTTTGCCCGCAAAAGTAAAGAGCGCCACAACGCCTACATTTAACTTCACGAGTATGTACTTATATATGACCAGGGAGTCTACTGTTGACAAACAGGTTTTTGATACCCACTAACAAATGTGAAAAAAATTTCCATGTTGCCATGTTTCAAATAAATACTTGTTTGTGATCAGTTGTTGACGCAATATCATCGAATAGTTCGTTTATTCTCCTTCCCCCTCTTTAAACACACTTGGCCAACAACCAATTCAGTAGACGACGACGACGTTCAAAAAACGATTCACACAGTCATACATACATAAATATGTATTTGTGTGTTCTGTTTTACTCACACACACATTCACATGTACTTGTATCTCATCCGCATTAGTGTGAAATTCCATTACAAATACATACATATATGAATATGTTTTTTTTTGTTTTCTTTGTTTCGTTTGAATTTATTTTTTTATTTATTCTTTTTTTATTGTTTTTATTCTATGGATACACAATCATACATACGGCATACAATAGTACATTCATTCGTACCGAAGTCGTCTGAATGTACATATGTATGATTGAATATACCCAGCAGTTCTGGGTGACTGTCCCCAACTAATGAGATTACTAGTTAGAAAGAGAAAGTAGTGTTTGTGGACATTTGATTTGAATTTTACAACATTAAAAGGGAGTGTAAATACTTCGACAGGAAGCTTATTCCACATACGGGCCGTACGGCTAAAGAACGAATTTCCTCTGTAGAGTGTTGTGCGATCCACTGACCAATCGACCACGAATGGATGAGCCCCCGCTGATGAACGCGTATTTCGTAGGAAAGTACGGGAGAGTTGGATTCCATTTTGCGTCTGATATACTATAAGGGTGTACATAATAAGGAGATCAGATGAGGTGAAGTATTTCTTACACCGTCTTAGAGAACCACGGCACTTGAATGCTTTTTTCGACACTTGAAAAATGTGTTTTGTCCAGCGAACATCATCACACTGAATTCCTTAATATTTACACCACTCATAGAAACAAATGAAGCAACATGATCTGTCGTGCATTGAGTCTTGAATTAAAATCGACTTTGTTCGCTCGAGAGAAATCGTTACTGACACCATGGACAGTCCAATTGCTTGTAAACAGACCTACTCTACAATATACATATGTATTACATACTTCTCGTGGGTAAAATAATTACTTTCTAATGTGCAGTACAAAATAAACGTTTAAAGTTACTACACTCTAGATTACTTAGAGACACTAAAGTGAAAATTGCCTACGCGCTAGATTACATGGGATGTATAAAGTAACATACGTATGTATATAAATTGGTGTTAGTCAAATGGTCAAGACTTTAGTCAGAATTACTATCTCTAAGGGATACAATGACTAGTTGTAAAACTGCTGGGATACATATTTATGTATGGTTGGATATATGTACTTATGCATACAAACACAATTTTAGATTTAGTTTGACACGATGTATTGTTAGTGTGCTGTAGTAGATAGATGATAATGTATTCGGCGTTCGTAAACTAAGTGCTGCCTTTTTATTATGTACCCAAGCTGTTATTTTGTTGTTGTTGTTTTTATTTTGTTTACTCACAACTCGTAGACATTAAATGTGGCAACAACGCCAGACCAGTGCAGACTGAATGTCGCCACTTCGTACGATAATACCAGACACAATGTCGACGTGTTGATTTAAGTCGAATTGACTTACCTTGTTTTGCACTATTCAACAATCCAACAAATGCACATGTACAATATGTATTATTAGCATTGATGCATTTTAAAATGATGTGTATTAAAATTAAAGTATTTATGTATGGTGGTACCAAGTATAGAAATACATAGTACTTGCATACTGCATTCTAATAAATGTCAAGTGATAGATAGATAGATAGATAGATAGATAGATAGATAGATAGATAGATAGATAGACAGATAGATAGATAGATAGATAGATAGATAGATAGATAGATAGATAGATAGATAGATAGATAGATAGATAGATAGATAGATAGATAGATAGATAGATAGATAGATAGATAGATAGATATATAGATAGATAGATAGATAGATACATAGATAGATAGATAGATAGATAGATAGATAGATAGATAGATAGATAGATAGATAGATAAATAGATAGATAGATAGATAGATAGATAGATAGATAGATAGATAGATAGATAGATAGATAGATAGATAGATAGATAGATAGATAGATAGATAGATAGATATCCACTTTATTGAGGAAATTATGATTGGGACTAGGAAGACGATGATAACTGCGGCGCATTAAATGAACTCCACCCCGAAGTAATGCGAGAGCGGTCCCGGGGTGGTGGTTCCAGTGTAGGACCACTAGATGATAGTGCGCTATCACTACGTCCATAAAAAAAAAGATATATACATAGATAGATATAATGGCCCATAATCATAGTCAAAAATAAAGTACATTTTAAGAGAATTAAACTCTACTTTACTTAAGAGTGGACTTTAGGTCTATCATAGACAAGTTAAAGTATACTTCTGACGCTGAAGTCGACTCTAAATATAAAACTAGCTAAAGTTGTTTTTAACTCGTTTAACAACAGCATCAGCTGTTCTTCGCCGAGTAAAAAAGTTCGTCACAAAGTAAAAAATGTTTAAGTTACAAGATATTGGTAGAGATTTTGCAATTATTGAACAGTTATCAATAAAATTAGTACCAAAATATCGTAA
Source organism: Calliphora vicina (assembly GCF_958450345.1). Classification (NCBI taxonomy): domain Eukaryota; kingdom Metazoa; phylum Arthropoda; class Insecta; order Diptera; family Calliphoridae; genus Calliphora; species Calliphora vicina. The sequence goes on from NC_088783.1 coordinate 90,320,186, forward strand.
TTATGATATTAATCTTATCTTTTCCATTTATCCACAACAAACAACTTTCTTTCTTTAGATGTCCCGGTTACTTTAATTGTTTACGTTTTTTTGATTTTTTTTTTTCATTTTGTATGTCAGCTGTTCTGCGTTGCCAATTGTCTGTTTTTTGTTGTATATTGTATGAAAACATTTTCTACATTTGCGGTAGACACCCAGTTAAAGTCGGTTCAATTTAAAACATACTTTAATTTTGACTATGGTTGCAAATTAATAAAAAGCTGGTTTTTATTTTAAAGTTGTTTTTAAATGAACCGACTTTAGTGTTTGACTATGATTATGGGCCAATATGTGTGGTTTTAAGTCACAAAATTATCTGTTAAAAAACTTCCAAATACCAACAGAACTTATTGATTAAATATGAATCTGTATTATAATTATATATGCATTTTAAATGACTACAAATGTATGTAAAGTAGGAGTATTGCTAATATTACCTACTAGCTATCAATGCATATCTACTAATATCCCCCATATTCCTTAATAGTTTCAAAATTTATCAAAGGTTTTTAAAACAAATTTTATATTGGAAATTCTGTTTAATAAAACTTGTATGTATTTGTACAATGCGATTACAGGGATTACGATTTAGACGGATTCAATTAAAAGTATGTACTCATAAATGAGTATTAGTTTTAATTGGATAGTTTCCGGGGTATATTAAACTAGTTAGTAGTATTTTATATAAATTTATATAGTACATATGTAGGAACTTTATAAGACTTATTCATAATGAATTTTTAAATTTATTAAAGATTTTTTTATAATCCTTTTTATGAATTTAAAAATTGATTATGATTATATATGTACATTAGAGTGTGCCTTAGAATTTTTTGAAATGTTGAAACGGTACCCGCTGAAAACTTTCGTAATGACATAAAATTGTTCTAAAAAGGGCAACCCGACTTTCGATTAAGTTTTGAGGTGCATTTACAAGGGGAAAATGCATTTTTTTGATTTTTTTAAAAAAAAAATTTGCTATTAAGTAATTACTTTTGCCATTTAATTTAAAAGAATAGAAATGTGTACGTAATTGTTGTTCTAATGAGATATAAAAGATAAAAATTGGTTAAAAAATGTTAAAGTTATTAAAAAATCGACAGGCCATTAACGTGTCTCAGGTCTATATTAGTTTTTATCTTCATAGGATACAATTAACCTATTCGCAGGTATAACCAAACAAAAATATTTTTTTAACGGCAGTAATCTAATTTCAAATTTTTAAAAATTTTTTTAAACAAATTTCGGAATTTTTTGATCATCACATGGGGATTTATTTACAACATAATAGGGAATAAAAATGTGAAAAAGTAAGTCAATACCTCCTACAGTTTTTCCGTACCTGCGATATAAATGTTGGGATTTTCACAGTGATATGATAAAAAAAGAGGGAAATAAATCAGTAACTTCTAAACCCTTAGTCCAATTTAAACATGCGCAAAGAGGAAGTGTTGTCGAGTTCAAGTTTTGAATTTGGTTCCAAATATTTCCCGATTTTCTCCACTTTTTTTATAGAATTAACAACAGATGTATATATCAAATAAAGAAAGAATTGGTTAAAAATCACGGCTGAGTCCAAAATTACATGCATTTGAATTTAAAAAAATAAAAAAGGTGATTTTTCGCTATTTTTTGAGAAAAAAGTACTTTTATTCTTTTTAAGTTATCTAAAAAAATTCTAAAAGGCTGTATAATGAATTTGTACTTTTTGAAAAGCTAACTTTATTTACATCAAATATTTTAAATGAAAAAAAATTATAATTTTTGATATCGAGGGGACCAGGTCCATTCAAAAAATGCCTATTTTTTATGTAAAATTCAACTTTAGAGCAAAAATTCTCAAATCGCATAGTCGAGATCAAATTATAATAATCTATTTTTGGAATTTTTTAATACATTTTTGGGAATTGTGGGATTCCTGATTACAAATTTCAAAATTTGTTTTCATTTTTCCATTTTCAATAAAAAAATCTATATAAGTGTAAAATTTCATTACAAAATATTCATAAATAAAAATTTTATTTCAGGTATCAAAAATTATATTTTTTTTTCATTTAAAATATTTGATTTAAAGTTAGCTTTTCAAAAAGTGCAAATTCATTATACATCCTCTTAGAAATTTTTTAGATAACTTAAAAAGAATAAAAGTACTTTTTTCCCCAAAAAATTGCGAAAAATCGCCTTTTTTATTTTTTTAAATTCAAATTGAGTTCCGAGTGATCAGATACAATATTTGTTCTTAGTAATTATTAAAATGTATTGAAAACTTCAAGTGCAAATGTATAAATTTACTCATACTCTTCGTAACATACATACATAAATTGTAGGTATAGAAAATACATATTAATGGAAATATCAATTGTCTTTTATTTTTGTTTGCTATAAAGGAAATTGTGTATTTTTTATCAAATGAATAATGTTCTGCATAGGTTTACAAATTGTGTAAACAAATGTTGATATAAAATTAAACAAATTTGAGTTTATAAACAAACTTATACATTTGGTTTATGAGGCATTTAGTTGATTACGAGAAGCCCCCTATAATAAAAGTGTTTGTTAAATTCAAGAAATGTTTATGATTCATAATTGTACGAAGTGAAAATTGTTCGATGTGTCTCGGATTACTAAAATAATCTCTATTATATATGTATGCACATATATGTATATGTATTTTTTTAAATTTACAAACATATCGTCGCTGAACATACCTAAAGAGCAATGTGTAATTTTTAATTTTATTATTCTTATTTATCGTGCATTTACTCAATAAACCGTTTTCAATATATTACATATGTATCTCTATTGGTTTAGCAGATCTACATACATATGTGTAAATCATATAGACAAAAATAAGAGCTCAATTTTTCTTATCAAATTGTCATATAACAATTTTTTTTTCACGAATTAGTCAAATCTGTCTCAAATAAATATCGCTTCAAAATTTGGATATTTGTCCTTGTTAATTAAATATAAAATAAGATTAAAAGGCGCGATATTGCACATCATTCCATACATATTTGTATTCTATTTCTGGTCCATATAAGGATTAATAAATTTCATGTTTTGGTGCATTTTTTATATTCATTGTGTACACATTATAACAAACATTTGGTCTGATTTGATACCTAAATTTACAATATAGACCTCATTAGATAAAACTTTTTAAGAATTTGTTATCGAGGGGATAATAAATTTTTAATATTATTAAATATGTATTTAATTAAAAAAATTTTGATTTACATATTTTGGTTGAAATTTAATGAATAAATCAATAATTAAAATAAGTAACATATTTATACTCAATTCCATTTGACTGAGGTAATAATTTTGAAATTTTTACAAAATAAAATGGAAACGTGCTAAGTTTGCATATCTGTGGACATTTGACAAAACGACTTCTAAATATAAAATTTGAATGCGCTTCTTTTGGTCTTATCGCCGTATTTCTATGACTTTTAGAACATAAGATACGCAATCGAAAAAACGACCTATTTCAGGGTTTTCCCCAATTTCAATTTGACAAAACAACTTCTCTCATAGAATTCGAAACATTTTAAAAATACTAGTAACTGCCTTTTGACAAACAGCCTATTTCTATTTAGTTTTAGCACATTTTTAATAATTATTTTTTGATAAAACAGCTTCTTTCGAAAGAAGTCGTTTTGTCGAAAGCAAAGATTGAAAACCCTACCACTTGTCTGAGACAAGTAGATTTTTAAATCAGTTGATCGCGAGTTTTCATTTTGACAAAACGTCTTGTATCGACAGAGGTTCTTTTACAAAAACGAAAATTTAAAAATGTTAAGTCTTTTCTTAACATAAGTGCTTTTAAAAATGGAAAAAAGAAAAGAAGCTGTTTTGCTACTTAATACTAGAATAAATAAAAATAAATTAAAATTCGTGTAAATGAATGAAGTAAAAAACTTGAGGCTATGGCCAATAAAGTGAAAAAAGAACACGTAAATATGTCTTTGTTTTCGACCAAAGACCATAAAATAGAAAAAGCTTTGGCTAAAATATATGGTTCAAGTGATGGAAATACTTTGATTGCCAAAAATTTCGATCATGTGAATGGATTGACCTACATTTCTAGTTGTGGGTCATACGCATCTTGAGTTTGACACAGTGCATGACCAAATTGAACAAAAATTAAGAAAAATTCATCCTTTTCAATATACCATACATACGACTGGGTAAATTTAATAACGGCTACAAATCGTTCACGAATTAAACCAAAAACAAAATTTTTTAGATTTTATTGCTCTGATGAAAGATAAATTCACATGGAGGAAATGCAACATTTCAGGTATTTATAAAGATAATTTTATTTATAGGCTACATTATATATTATTTTTTTACTACTTACATAATATATCTTTTTCAGGTGAAAAATTTGAGTGAAAATAGGTTCGATGGATGCGGTACGAGTAAGGTAAACCTGGATTTTTGCAGTACAAATCATCACTAGACCCAGGATAGGCTTTTAAGCTGCTAGACATCAACCCTCGTCGTCTAAAGATGCCGATTCCACAATTGGTCGAAGTTACATGTCTCCTTTAGTCGTATCACATAACAAAAAACGCGATTTGATGGATATGCTTAGACTTGCCAACCGTCCCGTTTTCGTCGGGACAGACCAGTTTTAGAGTCGAATGTCCCATATCCCGGCATACTCTGAACGGGACGCCATTTGTCCCGTTTAAAAAAAAAACATAACTTTTTCATTAATTACCACAAAAATATAAAAAAAATTGGAAATACCGATAGACAAGGATGCTTTATTTTCTGAAATATAGTATTTTCTAAAAACTGAATATCACTATTTAACAATACTTAGTGCACTAACTTCTATGAGTTTCAATAAACTCATTAGTAAACATTAATTAACTTTCATGAAAAATAAATGGCATGATACTCGCTCTAGGATGCTTGTACCTTTAGTTAAAGGTGAGTTCTTGGTCCATTGAAATGGACTGAGTTTGTTGAATTTATTACTTCAAATAATAAAAAAGCTGATAAAAGCGATTAAAAATATAAATTTTAAATTATGGACTGAAATAGGTAAACTTTATTAAATAACCCGCTGCGCTTCGTTACTCCTACGTAGTAAAATAAAAAAATTTTAAAGATTTTATAAACTATTTTTTTAATGAGGTGAAACAAATTAGGTAAAATTATAAAAAATAAATTCAGACAAAGATTGAAGAATCTCGCAATTTTAATTATCCAGATATTCAAAATTTACTATGTACTTTGAATGGAAAGTTTCACACCCACTGTTCCGATCTAGACCATTTTAGCTAAACTCTGTACAGTGATAAGAATTTGATTCATACAAAGTTAACATACATTACAATTATAGTACTCCAGATATTCGAAATTAACTATATACTTTGTATGGGAGGTGTCACTCCCACTAATCCAATCCCGACCATTTTACAGCCAAACTATGTAAAATGATAAGTGAGCTATCGGACAAATTTTGAGGAATCTCGCAATTATAGTTCTGAAAATATTTATTTTCCTTTGTGTGGTAGGTGACTTAAACCTTGGTATGGTATTCAGGCAGCCGTCCAAAACCTTAGGTATTGTTCAGCTCACTTGGGTCCAATAAACGTTCCCTTTGTGATACCTGAAAGGAGAATAAAAACAGAAAGGAAGAAAAAGGAAAATAGAAGTTAAAGAAAAGGGAAATCTATAGTTTGAGTCATAGTGAAGTTAACAAGAGTAGAGTGTAAAGAAAAATAGGAGGAGGAGAGGAGTTAAGAATTCAAAGAATTCGAAAAACGCAGACCATCATGGGATGGTTGACTTAAACCTTGTTCCGATTCTTCCCAATTTGGTTCAACTTCATGTAGTGATATGAAATTGATTCATATAAAGTTTGAAGAATTTCACAATTATAGTATTCCAGATATTTGAAAATAACTATTTACTTTAAAAAATTCAGTCTCGGCCATTTTCAGTCAATCTCCGTATAGTGACTAGACTTGCCAACCGTCCCGTTTTCGACGGGACAGACCAGTTTTAGAGTCGAATGTCCCGTGTCCCGGTGATACTCTGAACGGGACACCATTTGTCCCGTTAAAAAAAAAACCACAAAAAATATAAAAAAATCAAAAATTGGAAATACCGATAAACAAGGATGCTGCTTTATTTTCTGAAATATAGTATTTTCTAAAAACTGAGTATCGCTATTTAACAATATACATAGGTACTTAGTGCATTAACTTCTATGAGTTTCAATAAACTCATTAGTAAACATTATTTAACTTTCATGAAAAATAAATGGCACGATACTCGCTCTAGGATGCTTGTACCTTTAGTTAAAGCTGAGTTTGTCGAATTTATTACTTCAAATAATAATAAAAAAGCTGATAAAAGCGATTAAAAATATAAATTTTAAATTATGGACAGAAATAGGTAAACTTTATTAAATAAAATTTTTTTAAAGATTTTATAAACTATTTTTTTAATGAGGTGAAACAAATTATGTAAAATTATAAAAAATAAATTTTCAGACAAAGTTTGAAGAATCTCGCAATTTTAATTATCCAGATATTCAAAATTTACTATGTACTTTGAATGGAAAGTTTCACACCCACTGTTCCGATCAAGACCATTTTAGCTAAACTCTGTACAGTGATACGAATTTGATTCATACAAAGTTTAAATACTTTACAATTATAGTACTCCAGATATTCGACATTAACTATTTACTTTGTATGAGAGATGTCACGCCCACTAACACAATAACATTTTCACCCAAAAAATGTAGAATAGTAAGGGTGATATTAGGGCAAAATTTTAAGACTTCCACAATTATAGTTCTCCAGATATTCGAAAATAACTATTTACTCCTGTATAAAGTTCGAAGACTTTCACAGTAATAGTACTCCAGATTTTACACAATTAAAATTAATGTGTTATTGTTGATTTTAATAAATAAAATAGGATAATAACACTGCTTCAAAATAACACATTTTGTCAGAACTTGAAAAGCGACCTAATGGAGGTTGTATGCCTAGGTGAGGACATGCTAAAACCGTTTTCAAAGATTTTGAACACCCTCAAAATTTTGAGTTATTTTGAAACAAGTGTTTTAGGGTAGGTAGTACTTCAATACCTCTAACTCAGACATTTTTAAACCGATTTCAAAATTTTAAAAAATAATCTAAGAAATTGTATAAGTTATTAAAAAAGTTAAATTTTTTTTTTATTTTTTTTCGTAATTTTTCAAATTCAACAATAGTTATTTTAATTTTTTTCTATGAAAACCAAATTTTTTTTGCACAGTGCTTTATAGACAAAAAGGAGATATTACTTATTAAAATCGGTTTATATTTGCAAAAGTTAATAAACTTTTTAGAAAAAAGTTCAAAAATATTTACCCTGTTTTTTTTTACATTTATGTATATGCGCTGGGGGAGAAAATACTCAAAAAGGTATTAATGAAAAGTTGAATAACTTTTACAGTTTTCATCCGATTTGAAAAATTAAAACCATGCTTTATTAAGAATAGTTTCTTTATACATTGATATAAATTTGTATAAGATTTCATATCAAAATAAGCAATGAAAAGCGACTCAAATCAAAAAAGATCGTAACAAAAACCATACTTATAACTTACAAATGTATCAATAAATGCGTGTCATTTTAAAGCGTAATAAGATATCTTTCCGAACACGTTAAAAAAAATAAAAATTGAACAAAAACTGACTGAGTTACAGATCGATAAGTTGAAAAACATCACTCTAAACGGTTTTTTCAGAATAACTTCTGAATTTGAAGGTGTTTCTGAAATTTTTGACACAATTTGTAATGTACTCAGCAAGTCCTATAACCCACGCTAGGTCATTTTCCATGTTTTTTTCCATCGTTCTCCGATCATTTAGTGGTGTCCCGTTTTGGAAATTTCAAAAGGTGGCAAGTCTAATAGTGACAAGAATTTGATTCATACAAAGTTTAAATACTTTACAATTATAGTACTCCAGATATTCGAAATTAACTATTTACTTTGTATGAGAGATGCCACGCCCACTAACCATAACATTTTCACCCAAAAAATGTAGAATAGTAAGGGTGATGGGCAAAATTTTAAGACTTCCACAATTATAGTTCTCCAGATATTCGAAAATAACTATTTACTCCTGTATAAAGTTCGAGGACTTTCACAGTAATAGTTCTCCAGATTTTACACAATTAAAATTAATGTGTTATTGTTGATTTTAATAAATAAAATAGGATAATAACACTGCTTCTAAATAACACTTTTTGTCAGAACTTGAAAAGCGACCTAATGGAGGTTGTATGCCTAGGTGAGGACATGCTAAAACCGTTTTAAAAGATTTTGAACACGCTCAAAATTTTGAGTTATTTTGAAACAAGTGTTTTAGGGTAGGTAGTACTTCAATACCTCTAACTCAGACATTTTAAAACCGATTTCAAAATTTTAAAAAATAATCTAAGAAATTGTTTAAGTTATTAAAAAAGTTAATTTTTTTTTTATTTTTTTCGTAATTTTTCAAATTCAACAATAGTTAGTTTAATTTTTTTGTACAGTGCTTTAAAGACAATTTTATATAGACAAAAAGGAGATATTACTTATTAAAATCGGTTTATATTTGCAAAAGTTATTAAACTTTTTCGAAAAAAGTTCGAAAAAAATTTTTAACCTGTTTTTTTACATTTATATGCACTGGGGGAGAAAATACTCAAAAAGGTATTAATGAAAAGTTGAATAACTTTTACAGTTTTCATCCGATTTGAAAAATTAAAACCATGTTTTATTAAGAACTTTTCTTTATACATTGATATAAATTTGTATAAGCTTTCATATCAAAATAAGCAATGAAAAGCGAATCAAATCAAAAAAGATCGTAACAAAAACAATACTTATAACTTACAAATGTATCAATAAATGCATGTCATTTTGAAGCGTAATAAGTTTTCTTTCCCAACACGTTAAAAAAAATAAAAATGGAACAAAACCTGACTGAGTTACTGTTCGATAAGTTGAAAAACATCACTGTAAACGGTTTTTTTCAGAATAACTTCTGAATTTGAAGGTGTTTCTGAAATTTTTTGACACAATTTGTAATTTACTCAGCAAGTCCTATAACCCATTTTTTCCATCGTTCTCTGATCATTTAGTGGTGTCCCGTTTTCGAAATTTCAAAAGGTGGCAAGTCTAGATATGCTGCCACTGATAAATACCCACCTACACATTTTATAAAGCATAAAGATCGTTTAAAGTCTATCTGGATCGCAAAATATGATTTTTTATTGTTTTGATCTTATAATAAGATAATAGTATTTTATTTAAAAGTTAATTTTTATATTAAAATTCAACCTTATTAAATATTTACTGTTTTTACAGAAACATTTTTATATTTGATTAATTATTAGGCTATTGTACCGAAAAAGTTGAATAATTTTTTTTTAAAATACCGAAATATGTTTTGTCAAATCAACTTCTTTCGGTTTTTTTTTTTATATTTCAATTTCACAAAACAACTTGTTTTTACATATGCCGAATCTAATTAAAACTATTTTGACAAAACGAATTATATGATACTAGCTAATTTGTTTGCTAAAAATACATTTGACAAAAAAGCTTAAAATTTGATGTTTTAAAGAAAACTATTGCTCCTTCAAACAAAAGAAAAAGCGCTAATTGTTTATTGGAAATTTTTCTATAAAGTTTATATATAACATTTCTTTAATTTTCTACACAAAAACTTTTGTTAGTAGTTTTTACAGTTTTTTTGCTCTCCTGAAAAGTTGACGTTTTAGAAAGAAGCCATTTTGTCAAATGTCCACAGATATTTGTAGTTATTTAATATTTACCATTCCTGACTACTAAAAACCAAACATTTTAAAGCTAGGTATACTTTATTGGACATTTTATGTTTTCATCAAATATATGTCGGTTAACCGGTTTTTTCAAAGTCGGTTAACCGAAAACCTGGTTTTCTAAAAAAATCCAATTTTAATTATTTTTCTTCGAGAACAGAATTTTTTATGGAACAAACTTTTGAATGAAATAGCAATAGCGATATGTATGCATATCGCTCATCAAAATATTTTTTAAACTTTGCTTTTACATCGTTTAAAAAAAATACAGGATTTTTTTGACGTGTCGCAGAGAAAGATGGCTTCATACATTTCTGTGGTTTGAAAAATGCCCTTCACAAATATATTTATTTTGGATGGTTGTTATATTGTCTTTATTAAAAACTAACTGCTGCAAAATATTGTCAATGGGATAAGAGGGCCCCGTGCCTTTTAAAAAAATGAAAATCATTTTAATATAATAATATTAAAGTTGCATGATCAATTTTAGTTAGACTTGATCATAAACTCAAAAAAACACACTTAGATTTTTGACAACAGAGTTCCCTCTCAATGTGCATTTCTCTATCACTGTGATAACAAATGATCGCATGTGCGAACATTATTTTGGTAAGACATTATGAAAATTGTAATAGGTATGTATAGAAATTTTGAAAATGTTGCATATGTTTGTATAGGTATATGTATGTACGACAATACACCTTTTGCCTATGTTGTGGATTTTCCAAAGTTTATACATTTCAAATGTGCAATGTTTTGATAGATTTCAGTTTATAGGTGCGAACGAAATCATACAAAAGATGCACTGTGCACATTATGCGTTAATCTTAATCGTGGGAAATACCAATCAGAACAGTATGCTAGACATGTTACACGGATTTCCCAACATGCCTGCATTTGTTCATGTTTATGACGGTTGTGGGTTCACGCACATCTTTTATCCTGTAGGAAGTACCTGGACCTTTTTAACACCAGTTGTGAATTAAAAATTATCCCTTCCTTATACCTGACTAATTGAAGGCACATCCTAAGTTTGAAAGCAATAAACCCAATCTTTTTATGAATTTACTATTGTGGTTTGTCTACGAATTTGGACAGGTATATTGATCGCATAAACACAAATGCAGAATCCTCGATAACATAACAATTATTTTAAATAACTCTGTGTGAATATAAGAAGGCTTTACTTTTATAATAGTTTTGGATAAATGTATGTACTAGGATATTCAATAGATTAACCGATTAATTTTGGACGGTTAACGGTTCAAATAATTTAAAATTTTCAAATAAACCGATTAATTTGTTTCGATTAACCGAAATTCCATTTTTTTCACTTTAAATTTTTTTTGTATTTATTTTTCCCTTTCAAAAATTAGATATTTTTTGAACATCCAATACACAGAAAAAAGTTTCAACATAAATATTATGATTTGATTTCATTGATTTCAATTCATAACATTTATAAATAATTTCTTAAATATTAAGATTTTGTTAATAGTCAAATTAAATCCAGAAGGCTTGAAAAATATAATTTCAATTTCATTTATATTTTTATGTTGTTGAAAAATGTTTGAAATTTTCCTTGGAAAATTTTTTATTTATTTTTATGATTTTCAGCTACAAAATGAGCAAATATGCTCGAAATTGATTAAATCTTTTTAAGGGGATGATATGCTTAATGTTTATTTATATTTTATTATGTTTAATGATACATATTTTTAATTTTCAGATATTGTTGATTCATCTTAAAATATTGGCCAATATATGGCTATTATGCAAATAGTTTTGAATTAATTCATTAGATAATGCAATTATAATGCAATTTATTATAAAATATTATTAAATTTATGCAAAAAAAGCAAAAATTTCCGTCATGAACAATTTTATAATATTTATGAACATGTTCTTAATCTGAATGAAAAAAGTTTGGGAAAAAAAGTCAAGTTCGATTAATAATATTTATTACAAAATTCATTCCAATTATGAATTTTTTTTTCTGTGTAAACACGATTTACATTTCATTGAAACTTTGTTTGTATTTACATGAATAGACGAAACTTTTTTTTTGAAATGAGTCTTTTATCATAACTAAACGAAACTATTAAATTAATCAAAATCTAAAACAATCCAAAAAGGAATATTTTTTATCATGCTTTTGATTTCTGAAACATACAATCAGAGAGAGAGTTTTTTCCAAGAAAAGTTTTATTAAATATAAAGAAGAAATGGTTTAAATTATATTCTTTTTATAAAATATTATTTCAGAAGATCTCACTAAAACCCTAAAAAAACTCACACATCGCTCATTTGCTGCAACAAGGTCATAATTCAAAAAAAGTCGTTTCGAGAAAAAATTCTTTGAATGTTTTATGACATTTTACTTAATTTTCTTAAATAAATTTTCAACAAATCATGCGATTTCTGAAATAAAACCTAATTTAAATAGTAGATATTAATATCTTTCTAATCTGTATTTAACGCAAATTTTTACTTATCAATTTTAATTTCGATGTTTACAATAAAAAAACACTCACACAACAAATAAATGAGTTTTTTGAAAACTGATAAAACTATATGAAAGATTATAGAGCGGCTCATATTTTGTATTACTCAGTTCAAAAAACACGGATTTTTCAACAAGTTCAAAACACTGACGTTGTTGCAGCAAATAGACGATATGTTTACAAAAATGATCTCAAATACCTTATTTTCTGTTTTTTATGTTTTTGTACACAAAATTCGTTGTTGTATTTTCAATTTAAAATGAAAATAGAAATTATTCGGTTAATCGAATGATTTTAAATTAACCGATTATTAACCGAATAAATTTTTTTTTTTTCGTTTTCATTTATTTATTGTATCATCACTATTTAATGAACTAACAATAAGTAGTACAAATCTTATATCTAATAATTACACTATGCACGAAATTGACACTTTTTTTTCTGTCAAGATGGGCACCCAGCGGCTTAAACTAATTCGGGTACGCTGAATTCAGTGGTGCTAACCGTTTTTTAGGTTAGCTCGTATTTTCGAGATATACCGTTATTTCGAAAATGGAGGAGGTTGCACAACATATATTCGCGTAACTCAAAAACGGTTTAGTTTATTGAATAAACCGAAAAAACCGAAATTCCCCAACGAACATGTTTATAATATTCGCAGTCGTTTTAGAAATATAATTTTTTTTTGGCAAAAAAAAAATATTTTTTTAGAAAAATTTAGAAGTTTTTGGATTTTAAAACGGCATTAAAAATTGAAAAATGCATATACGCTCTTAATTTTTTCCAAAATAAAACAAGCTCTAAATAAATAAAATCTGTCCACAACTTTTCATTTTATTCACAAAAAATTATACAAATATCCCCTAATATTTTATCAAAATCCATAAATCGTAGTAAGTAGCTACATCGTGCAGTGCACAGTGGTAGAGTAAAAAAAAGGAAATAAATCTAAACCCTTAGTCCGATTTTAAAGAAATTTGACACGCGCAAAGAAGAAGTGTTGTCGAGTTTAAGTTTTGAATTTAGACCGCATGAGTCCACCAGAAGTGCGGCCACCATACTCCAGTTTTTTGATAACAGCGGGTCAAAATATTTTCCGATTTGCTCCTTTTTTCTTTTATTGAACTAACTACATATGAATATGTCAAACAAAAAAATAATTGTTTACAAATCGTGACTGACTCCAAAGTTATATGCATTTGAATTTAAAAATTAAGAGCGTATACGCATTTTCCAATTTTTAATGCCGTTTTAAAAACCAAAAATTTCGAAAATTTTCTAAAAAAAAATTTATATTTGTAAAATAACTGCGAAGATTAAAAACATGTCAAGATTTGCTTAAAGGTAATTTTGTTGCGGAATTTCGGTCTTTTCAGTTTGTTCAATAAAATAAACCGTTTTTGAGTTACGCGAATATATGTTGCGCAACCTCTCCATTTTCGAAATAACGGTATATCTCGAAAATACGATCTAACCTAAAAAAACGGTTAGCATCACTGAATTCAGCATACTCGAATTAGTTTAAGCCGCTGGGTGCCCCGCTTGACAGTTTTTTCAACTAGCACAGTGTTATTATTTAATAAGTCCAGCCAGTGCCGGACGAAAAATTTTGTATTCATGGTTGTTTTGGTTAAATTGGCATTCTTCCTTCTAGATTAGGTCTGATGTGTCCCTCCTATGCGAGTGTGGCCACGGTTAACTAATATGTTGCGGGCCAATGGGTTTGGGTGAATTTCAAGCTTTTTTAAATATTTTTCTGCATTCATCGTGATCTCAGTTTTTACAAGGGTCACGTTTAGATATTTGTGTATATTCGCATTTTTTATATAACAGGGGACAACTGTGATCATTCTTAGAAACTTGTTTTGGCGTCTTTGCATCTTTTCTACATTTGACGCTGAGGCTGTGCCCCACAACTGTATGCCATAACACCATATCGGTTTTATGATCATGTTATAAAGTAGAAGTTTACAATCTAAACTAAGCGTAGAGTTTCTGCCAATAAGCCAATTAATTTGAATTGATTTCAATTTCATTTGAGTCAACTTTGCATCTATATGACTTTTTCATGTAAGGCGACGATCGAGATGTATTCCGAGGTATTTCACTTCCGATTGTTGTTTGGTTATTGATATGAATATGTGGACATGATTCTCTACGCAATGTAAATGTTATATGTGTACATTTTTGCTCGTTGACTTTAATTTTCTATTGTTTTAACCATTTTTCTAATTCAAATATATGATTTTGTAAGTAACGAGATGCTTCTTGAGGGTTTTCATGAATGCTTAGAATAGCAGTATCATCAGCAAATGTTGATGTATGAGTGCGATTGTTAGTTGGCATATCAGACGAATATATCAAATATAAAAAAGGTCCCAGGATACTGCCTTGGGGAACTCCAGCTTCAATGGGTTGTGCAGTACTTAAAAAGTTTCCCTCTTTAACCTTAAATGTTCGACCAGTTAAATAGCTTTCCAACAGCTTATGAGTGTTTGCGGGTAAATTTTGACTCAATTAGTATATTAATCTAGCATGCCATACCTTATCAAACGCTTGAGAGATGTCGATGAAAAGTGCGGAACAGTATTTCTTTTCTTCAAACCATATTTACAAGTCTATGGGTTTGTTCGATAGTACTGTGTTTTCTTCTAAATCCAAATTGATGATTCGGAATACAATTGTTTTCAGTTAACATCGGGTACAACTTGTTCATAAGTATCTTCTCAAATAGCTTTGATATATTAGACAATAGGCTGATGGGTCTGTATGATTCTACTTCCCGTCTTGGGTATCATTGTAACCAGTGAAACCATTCTGGAGGATAATATTCAAGTCGTAATATAGCATTAAAAATAAAAATAAATGGTAGCTCCATAAGCATCTTGTTGCTGATCTTGTCCATACGCTTTCTTGGGGTTTAAATCAACAATAGCATTTTCGATCTCTCGAATCTAAAAACGTAGGGGTACGGCTACTCCAAAATGGGGAACAACAGGTGGCAACTCAATTGCTTCGTGTGATGTGTTCGGTGTAAATACTTCTTTTAAATGATTAACAAACAGATTCCCTTTTTCAGTATCATTTCTTGCCCAACCACCACTTGAATTTCGCAAGGGGGTCTTACAGGTCTTTTAAGACTTTTGTTGCATAATGAGTAATCCGATTGCGGGGTTGCATCCAGGCTTTCTAAATATTTATTCAATGATTCCATTTTTCGAAATTCCAAGAACTTTTTAAGTATTTTTATACAATCTTTAAGTGTGCAATTGCCACTCTCTTCGAACTCTTCTTTTTTCATTTAAGAGCCGTTCAACATCTGCTGAATTAATTATATTATATCTGATTTGTCGGGGGGTTTGGGTAGCATGTTGAGCAGCCAGTTAGAGATTTTTATCGAAATTGATAAGAGATTGATCGATGTTTTCTGGTATTCTTAGCGGTATGTTTTCCGAGCAATGTGTACAGAGGTATTTTTTGTATTTGAGCCAATTTATTCTTGTGCCTGCTATCGCTAAATTACCATTCGGGGATACAATTTCTAGGGGGCTCAATAAAGTAACAAAAGTGGGTGAGTGATCTGAAGATAGTTCCAGTGAGGATTCAATTTGAATCATTTCTCTAGGGATATTTTTCATCACGCTAAAATCAATAACATCCGGTATTTTTCGTGGGTCAGTAGGCTAGTAAGTAGGTTGGTCGCTCGAAAGCACATTCAAACCCATTTTAGAAATTGTATCGAACAAAACACGACCTTTAGGGGTAATCAGTCGTGATCCCCAGAATGTGGGCTTAGCATTATAATCGCCAGCAGCAAGGAAACGGGGACCTAGTGATTTAAAAAATCTATTATATTGACTTTCTGTAATTGAAAATCTAGGGGGTGAGTATATCGATGAAATCACTAAGTTTCGATGAAAATCTTCAAGACAGATTGTAGTAGCTTGAAGATAATCTTCACACATTAAGTAGTGTTTTATTCGAGCTTTTATTAAAATTGCCGAGCCTCCGCATTCTCTACCTCTAGGATCTTTGGTGTCATATATTACATATCCATTTATTCGAAATGAACTTCTGGACGTCAAATGAGTTTCAGAAACCAGCATTACATCAACTTGTTGGTTTCTTAAAAAATATTCGAGTTCGTTTTTGTGTTGGCGTATGCCGTTTGCATTCCAAAAACATATTCTTAGGCAGTTCATGGTCTGTTAAGCACAGCCTGCAATAACATTGATTGCATCTTAAGCATTTCTTGCATCATGTTACTCATTGAGTTTGTAAAGTTATTTACCGATTGCACAAGAGTTTCTATTGTAGATTCTATTCGGGTAAAATTGAAAATTGGCGTTTGCTCTCTTACCTCTGGGTTCATATTTTCGTTTTGGAGTTGACGGACTTGCGTCTGAGTTTGGTTGTTTCTAAATACATTTGAATATGTTACTTTGTTGTCATATGTCTGTTGCAACGGGGGGTAGTTCAAATTGATGTTATTTAATGGCTGAGCGGGGAAAATCTTTGGTTTCTGGCTTTGTGATTTTTTAACAATTGAGTAGGCAGGACAACCCATGTAGTTTGCTGTGTGGTTACCTCCGCAATTGCTGCATTTTTTTATTTTAGGATCATCTTTGGATTTGTTACATTGGGATGTGTTATGCAACTCCCCGCAAATAACACATACTGGTGGCAATTTGCAATATGCCTTGGTATGTCCATATTCTTGGCAATTCATACATTGGACGGGACCAAATCGTTTATGTGGTTCTTCTACCGTGTTGTGTTTAATTTTTTTCAGGTTTATGTCACCGGGTTCAAGTTCAACACGGAAGAGTGGTTGGGGTTTTTTTGCGATTTCTAATATTTATCACATTTTTTGTCTTAAAGTCTTTATCTTCTAAGCTTTGCTTTTTTTCGAGTAGTTCAACATTGCAGTCAATACCCTTTATTACAACTTGTAGACCCTTACTTCCTATCAGCTGATAAGTGTAAAAACTTTTCTTTTGAGTTTCAAAAGAAAATATAACGATTTTAAGGGCTGATTTAAAAGTAGCATAAAGCTTTGAAATAACAGTGCTGTAATAGCAAACTGTAACATATCTGTGGGTATTATTAAATAAAAGCTTTCAGTTGACCATTGATCGTATGTTGGCAACGCTGTTTGCTGCGACCGTATATTCGAAATCGAATATTCAGTTAAAGCCTAGTACTCTGTTCATATTAGCGAAAAATCATGGTTTTTTCATGCGAAAAATTTTATATGCTGTTTGACAGCTAGCTGTTGCTTTTAATTTCGTGCGAAAGAAGTGCTGCGTATGTTATTTCGTGTGGAAAATAAGGTTGTCAGATGTATTTCATATGTTTTCCACAATAAAAACAGAGTACAACTTTTGCGAAATTATTTCGCATATATTTCATTCCAAATATTTTATATGTAGTTTGACAGCATTTCGCACGAAATTTTGAACAGAGTACCTAGCTTAAGGAACATTGTGTTATAAATAGTGGCAGAGGTTGCAGTCGTTAGTCAGTTTATCAGAGACGCTATTCAAATAAACATCAACAGAGTGCCTTAAAGTGTGCTGTATTTTTCAAGTGAATTCGTGTACATTATAAAGTGTCTGTATTTCTGAGAATTTATAAACGTGTATAAAAAAACATAGAGTAACTATTTAATTCTGTGGTTGTTGTACATTTTAAATAAATAAAGAGTTGTTAAATTTTTAAACTACTAAACGGCTTTTATTTGCAATCAAAAGTATCCGGTTTATTTAAAGGAAATAAACCAAACGTTTTGAAAAGGTTAAAACGTATCAATTGGTGTTAGAAGTGGGATTGAAAATGAATAAGCACGAAGTTTGAGGAACTAAAGTTGAATAACTCAAGAAAGAATTGATTAAGTTGGAGCTACCAACAGCACGTAATAAGGCAGAATTGCAGAAGAGGCTGATAGACGAATTCAAGCAGCGTGATATTGATATTGGAGCTTACGAATTTGAGTATAAGGAAGAAATGGAAGTTTCTACACGTTCAGCAACAAGCAGCATGGATTTAAGCACAATGTTTGCGGCTATGATGGAAAAGATGGAAGTAATGCAAATGAAACTTCTAAAGTAAACAACGCGAACCTGGAAGCGAAATTGAACGAAAATTCTAGAACCATCGTAGAAACTACTCGAGTCAACAATGAGAAACTTCTTGCCGACAACGAGAAACTTCGTGCTCAGGTTAAAGCTGAAGTCAAAGAAACTATCAAGCACTTAGCTGAAATGGAAGCGAAACTTCAAGAATCCTCTCGAGCTACAGATGAGAAAATTCAGGAAATGTCTGAGGTTATTAACAGCAGAGTGGATATCATTGACCAAAAGGTGTCAGATTTAGAAAATGGTGTTGATCAAAAACTGCATGACCTAGAAACAAAGGTTAATAATCTTCAATGCCAAGATGGGCCGGTTCGAGTTATTTCAGAAGCATCTAGCAGAATAAAGGCCCCTAGTTTTGATGGCAGCACACCATTTAATGTTTTCAAGTTTCAGTTTGATACAGTTGCCATTAGAAACATGTGGAACAATGAAGACAAAGCTATAGAATTGATATTGGCCTTAAAATGGAATGCAGCGGTAGTTCTTGAAACCGTGCCAGCAAGCAACAGAAATTGTTATGATGACATAATGGAGGCGCTACAACGTAAGTACGGTGGTGAACATAAAAAGAATTATGCCGAATGGAATTGCGTGGTAGAGTGCAGAAACCCAATGAGACGCTACAAGATTTTGCGTTGAAAATCGAGCGTTTGCTACAGCTTACTTATCCAGGGGAAAACAACCCATTTTTGGATCATATCAAGATAGAGGCATTCTTCAATGGCATTCGCGATCCTGAAATAAAACATGCGGTTTGTGCTACACCTAAACCATCATTTGCTGAAACAGTCTCATTTGCACTGGCGCAAGAAACAGCAATGATAATTTCAAAGCCCCAGGTGTGTAATGTGCGAAAGATCGAGGTTGTCGTTGAAAATGATAGCAGTTTTAAAGGCTTTAAGTAAGAGACAAACTAAAGCCAAAGTTAAATGTTATAACTGTGGAAAAATGGGTCACATTCAGCGAAACTGCAGAGCACCAATAAAGCGAATCAGATATGTTTCAGCATCAAGAAATAACCAGCTGGCGAATCATCAAGCATTACAGGAGCCACCTTTAACCCTTAAATGCATGATTTTTACTTTTATTTTTCTATAAAGTATCATTATTTATTATATTTCCTTTAGCTTAAGTTTGATTTAGAATTTCGTTAGCTGAAACATTTCGTACTCCATTTGATTTTTCTGAATTAGAATCTGAACTAGTATCAAGCTTATATTCGTCTAAAATTAAGTGGAACTGGAATGTAGACAATTGGCAACAATATGCACTAAAGGGTTAAAGCGAGCTTGCACTGAGGGACAGGATCTGACACCCACGATGGAACCAATTTGCAATGTCTACGCACCGCTACTGGAGAGCCTGCCGCTGTCCATGGTAAAGTTAATGTGAAACTAACTATTGGTGGTATTAGCGTAAATCATGTCTTTGCTGTTGCCGATATTGTGGACGAAGTAATCATTGGTGCAGACTTCATGATTAATCGCAGCATTATTTTGGATATGGGACAAAAACTCATGAATTGGCGAAATGTTAAAATACCCCTTGACGTCGGATATGAGAGCAAGTCTCAAGTAAGAAAGTTAGTTTTTGTTGAGCACAAAAGGTTACCACCGCAGTCAGAGGATTTGGTATGGGCCCGTGAGGAAGTGGAGGATTGTATAGACAATGGTTTGTTGGTGTTGGAACCAGCAGACGTGAGAAGTGGCCATGTAACAATGGAGGCCCTCGTTGAACAGTGCAACGACAGAATGGTTCCCGTTGGAGTGCTTGGTCTGTCCCGCCGAGAAAAGATCATCAGGCCGGGTTCCAAGATGGGTGAAGGTGCTTCAGCAGAAAAAGAAATGCATGAACTCGTTCGGAGACGAACTAAAATAACAAATGACCAAATGAAAACCAGATATAGCTCACAACGTAATATATAGGGTGGTTAAGAAATTGGACGACATGGTTTATAGAATACGGAAATGTGGAAGACCGATATCGGGAATTAAAGTTGAACATCTGAAAAGACTAGCCGCCTATGGGAGAAGTGAATCTATGCCTATTCGGGACGAACAGGCTTAAGCGGGGGGCAGTGTTACGAAATTGTACTTGAATTCAAATATAACGATTTTAAGGGCTGATTTAAAAGTAGCATAATGATTTCAAATAACAGTGCTGTAATAGCAAACTGTAACATATCTGTGGGCATTATTAAATAAAAGTTTCCAGTTGACCATTGATCGTAAGTTGACAACGCTGTTTGCTGCGACCGTATATTCGAATTCGAATATTCAATTAAAGAACATTGTAGAAATAGAGCTTTCTAGATGGTAATGCAGTGTTATAAATAGTGGCAGAGGTTGCAGTCGTTAGTCAGTTTATCAAAGACGCTATTCAAAAAACATCAACGAGTGCCTTAAAGTGTGCTGTATTTTTCAAGTGAATTCGTGTACATTATAAAGAGAGAATTTATAAACGTGTATAAAAAAAAACATTTTTTTTACACGTTATGGTTGTTGTACATTTTAAATAAATAAAGAGTTGTTACAATTTTTAAACTACTAAACGGATTTTATTTGCAATCAAAAGTATCCGGTTTAAGTATTTAAAGGAAATAAACCAAACGTTTTGAAAAGTTTAAAACGTAACAATATGTTACAACCTTTCTATAATCGTTTTCACTGTTGACCTGTATTTTAGTTTCATGAATCGTGGCTTTCTTGATTGGGATAACGTAAAAAGAGTTCTCTCCTATTAATGAGATCAGGCACTGTTGTCAGTGTGGTGGATTTCGTATCTGAAGCTGATATGGCTAGCATACTTTCAGGCATAAATAAAAGATTGTTATTTTCTGGTACAGCTGTTGAATTTTCTTTCTTTGACAATCATTTGTTGTTGTCGATGTGGGGGAACAACGAGCACGGTTGGCGGTTAAAAACAAGCTGTCATCATATTCTTCTGTTTGTTTTGTTTATATTTTTATACCCTTCAGCTTCGTGAGAAGGTCCCAGATATCTCCGGGATCCAAATCTTCAACAATTCTGTCAGACATACTTTCGAGAATTTTGCTATTTAAAATCAGCAAAATCCGTCCATAAATAACGGAGATATGAGCAAAAATCCGAGACAACCTCTGAAAATTTCATCAAAAAACACAATGTATTGCATGCTTTGACAAAAAACAACAAAACGTGTGGTTGGATGTGCAAGCTTTGCGTATTTTGTTTTGTTTCTTTTGGCGTTGTTGTTGTTTTTTATACAACAAAACGTTTGTTTGGTTGTGTGTTTGTTTTTTTGACAAAAAAATAACAAAACGTATGTTTGGATGTGCAAGCTTTGCGCATTTTGTTTTTTTTTTGTGTTTTGTTTCTTTTGGCGTTGTTGTTGTTGTTTATACAACTAAACTTTTGTTTGGTTGTGTGTTGGTTTTTTTTTGACAAAAAATCAACAAATCGTATGTTTGAATGTACATGCTTTGCGTATTTTGTTTTTTCTGTTGTGTTTTGTTTCTTTTTTTCGTTGTTGTTGTTTTTTATACAATTAAACGTATGTTTGGATGTGTGTTGGTTTCATTGCCTTGCGTATTTTGTTTTTGTTTTTTCTTTTGGTGTTCTGTTTCGTTTGTGTTCTTGATAAATTTAGGATGCTGTACGCTGAAAGTGGGCAATGTACATACATACCTATATACTAATTATAAAAAATAATAATGCATCCACAACAAAGGTGAAGGGTATATAAGATTCTGCATAGCCGAATATAGCACTCTTACTTGTTTTCATCTGCATTAACTGTTACGTATGCATTTCAGCCGTTTACACTTAACATTAGCTCACTGTTTTCGTTTAAGAGACTCATTTAAGAGTAGTTGTAAATGATTTAGTTAACACTCTTGATCTTTAATTAATAGATAATGCACAAAAAAGGTTCAAAAATAATTTTCTTTACTTATTTGTCTTTTAGTTTATGTTTTGATATTTTTTTGTAATTTATATTTATTTCCCGATAAAAACATTAGAATAACGATTTAACTCGGAGTAAAAATAAAACACGTCCAATTTCAATCACAGTCAACTTCCTATTGAATAAATCTAAACCTCGATTAATTATTTGCTCGATTAACCGATTAAACCAGAAACCCGATTAATTTAATACCCTAGTAGAGTTGGGCATAATCGTTCTTTTTACTGATTGGTCGTTTTTGTTCAAAACAAATAAATGAACAAGTTCGTTCTCTTTGTTCAGTTGGTCACTTCTATTCTGTGGTGTTTAACTGAACTAAGTGAATGAACAATTGCTGTCTTAATGTTTTTGCAGTGAACAAAACGAACAGGTTACTTCTGCTTTTTTAAAAAGAATTTGATATTAATAATAAAGAAAAGAAGAAGGAATTATATAAAATTCAAACAACATAAATCCCATTTAAAAGTGTATTCAAAATATAAGTTTCATATAATGACAGATGACGAAAAGGAATAAAGTGAATAAAAAGAACAATAAAGAACAAGATGATTGAACAACTTCACATTGTTCATTTGACTGAATTGTTCAATTGAACTTGTTCGTTCATGAACAACCCAACTCTATACCCTAGTATGTACGATAGACCGACTCAGATAATCCCCTCAAAATTATCGTTGGGTTAATGGTTGCTTTGATTTAGAGCAACGATTTTCAAATAGTCCGCGGGCCTCTAGGGGATTCGTAAACATTCCAGGGGTCAGCGAAGAATTCAGGAAAATATTAAACACTGTATAATTTTCTTATTGCTTAACCTTAATTTATAATCTTTGATTTGATTTATATCTGGCAAAATAATTTACTTTGAAATCATTTTATTCTGTCTATTGATGAAATACCCTGATATATTCCAAAAAATAATTGAAAAGAAATGATATTATTTGAAATTATTTGTGACTATTTTTTATCATTAGTTAACTCTTTATTTTCATTAAATTCAAGTTGAAATTGAGAAAATCCAAATTTATATTTTTTATTTATTTACACAGCTACAGCAATGAGTACATGAGCTGAGAATATTAAGTGTACAAAACATCAATATTATATTATATAATAATTATAATACAAATGATATTAATCTATATATCTGTGGTCACAAGCAATACCCGCCTAATTCAAAAAACATGTTTTTGAGAAAAAGCAATTTACATTTATAAAAGCATTTCTGAAAAAATAAAAGAGTGCATTAGAAGAAATATAATGCAGAATCAATGATTCTTACCCCCACAATGCTAAAATGAAAAATTATAACTATAATAAAGTTTTATTTATTAGAGAAATATTTAATAAAAACAAATATCAACGCTTAATGCATTATCTTTAGTTTGGCTCTTATAATATAGCACTCTTATTTATGAAAATTTATTTCGTGAAAAATATACAATAACAACTAAAGTCATTATAAGCTATTTAAACAAAATAGTAGGGAATGTAAGAAAAGATAAACTCACTGTTTATTGTTGGTGTTTTGTTTAAGCTTTGATATTTTTACAAATAAAACTTGAGTGTCAGTAATTCGCATTCACTCTAGTGTTTTATTTGTATAATATCTTTAGTTTTTCTAAAGCCTTTTGGGAAAAGGTTTCCTGATGATCAGGCCTACGCAACCAGTGAAATGCGCATAGGAACTAGCTTATCCCCCAACAATAAATTTCAGTGAATTTATCAATTATTGGGAATTCAGCACACTAATTCTTAACAAAAAAATTAATTATGTATTCCCGTATAACTTTTTGATAAATTTGCAGCAGGTGCATCAAGACTAAAAACTGGCAACTCTCTTTATTTTGATTTTCTTGCGAAAACAATAAAGCAAGTTGTTTTATTTTTGTTTTGTTTTTTCTTTACCCTTACAAACTACAGTTTGAGTTGAAAATAAACCAACCAATTGTAGTAGGGAATGTAAGAAAAGATAAAATCACTGTTTATTGTTTTGTGTTTTGTTTAAGCTTTGATATTTTTACAAATAAAGCTTGAGTGTCTGTTATTCTAACAAAAAAATTAATTATGTATTCCCATATAACTTTTTGATAAAAAATAAAATATTATTGAATATTTTCTCAAGTATATTTTGGCGCTTATTGTAAATGCAATAGTCTTCCTTATGACTTAAGCCAATATGTTTCTAATTAATAACTTTTTAAATAAGAAAGTTAGGAAGGTAGGGAAGTTCTATGAACATAATAATGTAGCATACTATATAACTCAAATCTTTCTTAAGTCGACTTAGGTGGTTATTGCTTATGACCACAGATATATAGATTAATGTGTGTTTGTATGTTTATTTGTTTGAAGGCTATATATGGCTAAACGGCTGACCTGATCTGTTTAAAATTATGTGTATGTTCATGTGTGTCTGGAAGGAATTATCAATTGGGTGTGGTACCTCCCATATAAAGTTAATGTTAAAAATCATATATTAAAGAAAGTATAAATTCTAGATTCCTAGCAGTGTTTGTCCTCCGTGATGTAAATACGTCTTTATGTGCGGAGTCCTTGTTTTTTTAACAATTCAATGCTTGTTAAAGTGTCCTCATTACATTTACTTAAACGAATCATATATACAAAAACAAAAATAACGCAAACACAATTTAAACAAACAAATAATAATCACAAAACAAAACTGAAAAGAAAAATAACGGGAAAATTAAAATACATAACAAGAACAAATATACATCAATATACAAAAATCAACCAACAAAAATTTTAAAAACCATAACAACAAATAAGATCAAATCATAACAAAACTCACACCTATGATAAATTATCAACAATTTTTAAGAGAAAACAAATCTCTTAAATTATTCTACGACACACTGACCACACAAAGGGCTTTTATACCTCTAACTAAGTGTTTTTGTTGTTCACTTCCTTCCCTTATTAATTTCCTTTTTCTCCTCAAAAAAAAATTTCCCTTCGTATGATACAGTGATTTTTGTACTCCGATTGTAGTTGGAATAATAAGTGTCTAAGGCATAACACTAAACTCTTATTATTCGATTCAATTACAATCAGATTGCACTTGTCTCTGTTATTTTACTGATACTGACTTGAATTGTTTTTTCATTATATTTTATTTATTATATCTCAATATGTCAAGTAAATTTCGTATAGATTTTTGTAACATACGTGGCCTAAGATCCAATTTTTTCCCCTATTCGCTCATATTACTACAGACCTGACATTATGGCTGTTTGCGAAACTCAAGTTAGTGAATCGGTCGATCCGACTGATTTTCTTGTACCCGGATATCACATTACTGCTGCTTTTACCACAAACAGGGGTCTTGCTGTTTATGTGCGTGACAGTTTATTATACCAACCCATGAACCACTTGAATAACACTGACCCCGAGTTTACCACTATTTGGCTAAAACTCAAGATCTGCTCACAGACAAAATATATGTGTTTTCTGTACCGGAGTTCAAACATAGGAAGAGATTTTTCCCATAATGGATTCGATGCACTCTCCAATACCATCTACAAAAGTTTGGAAGTGCATCCAGACGCAGAAATCACCATAGCTGGTGATTTCAATTTACATAATATCTATATAATTACTCAGTTAATATCTGAACCTACACATATTCCCAACAGTGTTGGGGTGAACAGTAACATACTTGACTTATTTTTGACCTCTCACCCAGAAAAATATAATGTTGATATTCTTGCACCCATGGGAAATTCTGACCATAGCACCATTTCCATATCATTCTCGTATTCTGCCCTCAGGGGTTCCCAGAACGCCTGGTGATTAAATACGATAAGGCCCACTGGAATGAGCTCAAAAGTTTCTTTGATAACTTTAATTGGATACTATGCTTCCTCGATGACAACATCGACGCAGCTGCCGAGATGGTAGTGAACATGGTTCTATTGGGAATGAAACTATTCAGAAGGAAAATTTCCAGCAAATCGACGGACAAATGTTGGTTCAATAGAACTTGCCGTGATGCAGTTTGAAATAAAAATAGTGCATTTCGGAATTGGTGCAGAAATAAGAATCCCCATACTCATCAACTTCGTAGACAGGCACTGTACGAACATACTCGATAGCGAAAGGCTTAACTACGAACATCGCATACGAGCTAGAATACTTGATGCCCCAAAAAACAGCAAAAGTTTCTGGTCCTTTGTCAAGAGGATTCGGAACAACACCGGTGCTTCAATTCCTCCCCTTCGTACGGGTGACTGTATTGTAAATGAAGCTAAGGAAAAGGCAAACCTTTTGGGGAAAACTTTCTCTACAAATTCATTTCTTGCCGACTGCAATCAATCGGTGCCAGTAATACCCTCTGTATGTTGTATTATGCCTAAAATATTCTTGAGAACTCGGGCAGTTAAGAAAGTTCTATCCGGACTCAATGTGAATAAATCCCCTGGTCCCGATTACATTCCAGCGATTGTTTTAAAATAATTTTCATCATCGCTGGCCCGTCCACTTAGGAACCTTTTTTACCTTTCATATCAATCTGGGATTTTCCCCAATTGTTGGAAGGTCGCCAACGTCCAGCCAATCCCCAAAAAAGGTGACCCCACCAATCCGGAAAATTATCGCCCAATCTCAATTTGTTCGGCGCTCTCGAAGGTTATGGAGAGCATGTTAAATTATCACCTTGTCAATTATTTAGAATCGAATAAACTTCTAAATGACAGACAATATGGCTTCCGTAGTAGTCGTTCAACTGGAGACCTAATGGCGTTTCTTTCTGAACAGTGGTGTCAATCAATACATCGCATGGAAGAGAGTAAAGCAGTCGCACTCGACATTTCGAAGGCATTCGACCGGGTGTGGCATGATGGACTAATTTCGAAATTGACCTCGTTCGGTGTCGGGGTAGAATTTTCTCGTTTTATTTCTAGTTTCCTTCGTGATCGTACTATAAGGGTAGTAATAGATGGTATTTGTTCCGAAAACTTCATATTGAACTCTGGAGTCCCCCAGGGTTCTGTTCTTTCTCCTTCCCTTTTTTTAATTTTCATGAACGATTTACTAACAATCACTTCAAATCCCATTTATTCTTTCGCGGATGACAGTAATATCTGTCACTCATATTCATTCGACCATAGACCTACTGTTTCTGCGATTAAACTTTCAAGAATGAATATGGACGACTCGATAAATCGTGTCCTTACAACAATCTCCAGATGGGGTGAATTGAACCGAGTTAATTTCAACGCACTCAAAACTCAGTGCTGCCTATTGACACATAAACGTCTTGAGATTTCACCAGAATCAATTCTTCGTATGGGTAACACAACTGTTGGTGTTTCAGATAACCTCCGTCCGTTGGAATCGTCATATATTCGATGTTGCGAAGGAAACTTTTAGGTGCTTGGGTTTCTTGAGACGATGTCGGACATATTTCTCCCCTTCCGACCTTCTTCCTATATACAAAAGCTTCATTCGTCCAAAAATGGAATATAATTCCCACATGTGGGCCGGAGCTGCAAGGTCAAGTCTAGAGCTGCTGGACCGGGTTCAAAGAAGGGCGGTTGATCTTATAGGTGATGAAAATGTTACCCGGTTTATCGATACTTTAGAACATCGTGGGAATGTGGGCTGCTTATCCTTATTTTACAGATATTATCATGGGTGTTGTTCAGTAGACATAAGTAATCTTATACCTAATACGCGCACTTTCATTCGGAACACACGATTATCACACAGATCGCACCCAGTTGCTATTAATTTGAGTACCGACCGCACGACACATTATAGGGAAAACTCTTTTTTTGGTCGAACCATACGTATGTGGAATCTACTACCTGCCAACGTATTTCCGGCGGAATATAATATTTATCAATTCAAGTCAAACGTCAACAAACACTACTCCCTCTTTCCTCCTTCTCACAACTTTATTTCCTAACATCAACACAATGCACTGCATATATAGGGGTATCCCCTGAGTGTTGGATATACAAAAAAAAATTACAAAAGGTTTATAAAACAAAATATCCATACAAAATACAAAAGCTGTAATAAATTTAAAAATTTATTAATATTCAGGCCTTAAATAAATATATTTTTTAACTTTTTATTTATTTATTAAAAGTGGGATATTTTTGAAACTAATTGAGATATTGACTTGAAATTTTTTTTGTCCAAAAATTAACTTATCTAACCAAAAATTTTGAAATGCCTATAACTTGGAAATTGTAAGAGATAAATAGCACACGCTATATTTTGAGCCCCATAGCTCCATTTATTTCGGTTTTATTCTGATCGGACCAGCCGTTTAGAAGTGCCAGAAATTATGTTCTTCATGAAATTTGACAAATAAAAAAATTATTAATTAATAAAAAAAATTTCAAATTTTGTTTACATACTCTCAGAAATATAGCTTATTATCCAGTTGGACATCCAAGTAACATGGATTGCATTTAAAAGCTACACAGAAAGAAAAAAAAGCACTTCTAAATTTAAATTTCATATTATATCATTTGTTTGTACATTTTTAGCTTCTCAGGTAACATACAACAGCTTGCAATATATGAAAGGTTAAAGCATTAAGAAAGCAATACCTCCTCTTGGTCTTCGAATCGAATTTAGGAAGAAGCTTTTAAGTGGAAAAAATTCAGGTAAGCATTTAATAATACTGATTTTGGCAAATATAATTTAACAAATCTTAATCTTATTCTATAGTTTGGCGTCGATGTCGACACAATTTCTGTCCAATCCAAAGTTGACAACTGGCTAATTGAAGAAGATGACTTCCGTGGCAAACTATTGTTAAATTTTATATTTCTTTTTTTATCTCTTATTGCTGGTATTATTAAATATTAAATTTTTAAAACAAAACAAAATTTATCTATATATAATATGTATGTATATAAAAATGGATGTTTGTATGTGGGTATGTATGTATGTTCCGAATGAACTCAAAAACGGCTGGACCGATTTTGATGAAATTTTCAGGAAATCTTCAGAATAGTCTAGCGGGTAACACTGTAAGGTCAGATTTTTGATTTTCAGTCTGTTGGCGGAGGGGCATGTCATTATCAAATTTTTACATTATACCGCTAATGCCATCTATATATATAAAAAAGGGCTCTACCGATTTTGATGAAATTTTCAGGGAATCTTCAGAATAGCCCAGCGAGTAACACTGTATAGTCAGATTTTTCGATATTCGGTCTGTGGGCGGAGGGGCGTGTAAAAATCTAATTTTTACATTATACCGCTAATGCGCTATCTATATATATAAAAATGGATGTTTGTATCTATGTTCCGAATGAACTCAAAAACGGCTGGTCCGATTTTGATGAAATTTTCAGGGAATCTTCAGAATAGCCGGGTAACTCTGTAAACTGATAAAGTCAGCCAAAATCAAATTTTTACATTTTACCGCTAATGCCATCTATATATATTAAAAACTTAAAACAAGTTTAGAATTCTTGAATCAAGCTCATTTTAAGATTTATTCAATCTCGGCCGTACTTAGGGAGAGCTAAAATTAAGATTTTTGGGCTTGATGAATCCGTACTTGAATCAAGTATTTTGTACTCGGTTCAAGAAAATCCGTACTTACCCTACTATTGACACCGCTCCGGATTGATTTAAGTACGGATTACTCAATTTTTTTAAACAATTTATAAAACAATATTTCCATACAAAATTCGTTTTATAAACCATTGATAAATTTAAAAAGAATAAATCAGTAATATCGTATAGTTAGTTTTATATTTTTTCTAAGTGACTGTACTTGTATTTATGCAATAAGAAACATAATTTTCATTTTGGTACAAAAAAACCATCAGTTCATGGACAAAAAGCAGTTATTTATACTAATCCACACAACGACGCAAACAACATATTGTGCACATGTAAATACATATATAGGTGTTTGTGTGCCTATAATATCCCTGCAGTTCACTGCACTAGTTCCGCTACGTCGAATTCGTTGGCCACTAAGAACTACTACTAGTGAATTTTCAACCCACTCGCAATGTTATTGACTGGTGAATTTAACACGGGGATGTCATTGCAGGTGGCCGATTGGCACATTCTGCATAACACTTCACTATTAAATTCACTAGTACAAATACTCCAGCATTTGATAAAAAAAAGAAAAAATAAATTTTTCTGAGAGCGGGGTTGAACACATAACCTCTAGTTTTCTAGTCAAATGATCTAACCACTAAACCACAGAGCTCTTATTTGTCCTGCTCTCTAATTGTTATTAAGAATAACATGTGAAGGGTGGATTAGCCGACTGTAATGTAACCTTAACGGAACGGAACAGCTGATCCTTTCTATTGTGTGTAAAGTAGTTAAAGCAGTTATAGTGACAAAATGTAACTTAACTGTAACGTCTGAACCTGTTAGAAACAGAATTTCTTTTCGTTTCTACGTGACATTTACTAACGGTTTTGCCAACTTGTTGATTTTAAAAGTCTTGTATAAAAAATACTTATGCTCAGAACGCTTAACAATATTTTCAATGTTTTAAATACTTCCATGATATAAATACATAAATAAAAAACAAAATGTAAGAAAAGATAAACTCACTGTTTATTGTTCATGTTTTGTTTAAGCTTTGATATTTTTACAAATAAAGCTTGAGTGTCTGTAATTCTCATTCACTCTATAGTTTGATTTGTATAATATCTTTAGACAAAGGAACTAGCATATCCCACAACAATAAATATCAGTGAATTTATAAATAATAATATTTATTATTGTCTCCTAATGGGTTAATATAAACATATATGAAGTCACTTCGAAGCACTTCACAATGATGATGAATACATTATGTGTAAAAACATACGGTTTTTTAATACTATTACCAAAAAAGTTTAATAATTTTTTTTTTAAAATCGCAGAAAAAAATTATAAAATCGCTTGAACAGTATTTAAATGTGTTGATAACACTTTCAAACAGCTGTTTAAATTTGTTTGTTTATGTCAAAAACATATGACACGTTTTTAATGTTCTATAATTGCACTAAAGTGTTACGTTAAGTCAACATTACGGTTACATTACATCAACGGTCGGCTAACCCAGCCTTGAGTCTACTCTCAATTTTTGCATTTTCTACATCATCACTGAGAACGAAAACACAAACGGCCACATTCAGCATTACATGTGGCCATCGAAGTGGTATATTTTAGAGGATTTTATTTTTCTTGAATTTATTTTCAAAAACAAATAGCTGACTATTGCTTATTACTGAATATGCTGGTGAAATGTAGTGCAAATTAAAGGCCTGCACAAGACAACATTTTGTAGAAAAATGCCTTACTTCAAAATTTGATGCTTTGTTTTGTTGTGTCGACGCGCACATCATGTTGTTCAATGTCATCGCGCCGCAAAAACCATGTTGCACCATGTCTTCGCGCCGCGAAAACCGTGTTGTGCCATGTCATGTCTATAGCTATTGATGATGCTGTTGTTATGTGTTGATGTTGAATTGATGTTAACAAGTGTCGCATTGTTAGGCAGAATAAAATTGCATAGCAGAATGAAACTGTACACAACTCCTGAACTGTGAAAATTTGAGAACTATTATTATTTAGCATTATATATTTTTTTTTAAATATTTAGAGCAAATAATATAAGGATTTTTAAAAAAATATATGTAAATAATAAAGTGTAACACAGGAAAAAGAAATTCATAATTGGAATGAATTTTTTAATAAATATTATTAATCGAATATGAATTTTTTCCAAACTTTTTTCATTCAGAATAAGAACATCTTCATAAATATTACAAAATTGTACATGAAGGAAATTTTTGCTTTTTTTTACACAAATTTGTTGCTATTTTATAATAAATTGCATTATGTATTTCAAATATTTTTGTATAATATCTCAATATTGTCCAATATTTCTAAATGTATCGAAAAGGCTGAAACGTAAATAATATAATTAAATTTCAAAAATGAAGTAAATTTAGCCCATATTTTCTCATTGTATAGCTGAAAATCATAAAAAAATAAAATATTTTCCAAGAAAAATTTCAAACATTTTTGAATAACATAAAAATATACTAGAAAATTTAAATAATTTTGTTCAAGCCTCCTAGATTTTATTTGAAAACAAAAAATAGGAAAAAAAATTCTGTGAAGTTACGCAAGAAATGCCCTACACTTTTTCTTCAAATCGTTGGGCAGTTGCATTTGTTCCACTGGAACATTTTCGTAGATTTAAATTTTTGTAGCAATTATGCCTCGAAAGATTCAGAGACATTTCATTAAATTTAAACACGTTTTTACAACGAGTATAATAAACACGTTTGTCTTTAATATCATTAAATATATTATAAACTTCACCGTTAAGGATTTATACATTAATTTAATTTTCTTTAATTAAACACCGTCTAATAGGCCAATTGGCTTTGTTCATGGAGTTTTATTTTATTTTGCAATGTAATTATTAAATGTCCCGTTAATAATATTCGAGCGGTCGTACCTATGTCAGGTAGTATTTAAAATATATATGTGAAAAACATTAAATTTTTAATTCCATGAAAATTATTGGCATTTTATGGCTTAAGCGTGGAATACGCATTCCTTTTTAAGTAATAATATAACAGGTAATATTACTAAATATTGTAAAATTTTCCAAAACAACATTGAAAAACCCATTGGTGTACTTTCGTATTTTTATTTTGACCTACTATATAATATAAATATAAATTTCAGTTGTATTTTTATAGTAAATTTTTTCTTATTGCACACAATAAATACTACAAATGAATTGAAATCATCTCATACAAAAATGCATCATACATGATTTAAATGACTTGAAATTATTTTCCATGTCATCCATGCATCTGTTAATTTTTTTAATGTTGTGTGTGTTATGATGTTGTTAAAATGATGCTGCATTTGTTTTTTGTTTTGATATACATTGCCTTTGCGTGTTGCTGTTAAGTAGGTAAAAGAACATAACATGACATGACAAAAGCATCATGTGGCAATTGTCTTCATGTTAAACAATGCAGCTTGTGCAGGTCTTTAGTGCAAATGATAACCATTTAACTACCACTTTAGCAGCCACATCGAACTAGTTAGTTGTAGAAGTAGTAATATAGCTAGTGCAAGGTTTCCAATTGGCACTTTTCAAACTGCTGGGATAGAGTCTATATTATAGGCACACAAACATCAAGCACGAGAATTTTTAAACTAAGAACTAAATGCTTGTATTATTTGTTTACAAGTGCAAATTTTGTTTTTTGCGTCTTAAAAAACCTGTTTCTAAACGATATGCGCAACTACATACATATGTATGTGTGTGTTAGTACAAATGAAAAAAAATATTTCTTGTTGAAAAAATTTGTGTGTACATATGACGTTGTACCGTTATTTTGTTTTTAAAGAATTTGTTGCAAATTCAACAGTCTATTTATAAAACATAATATAGTAAGCCAAAAGAAAACATGTAAAAAGAAACTTATCCAAAGTTTTCGATTGACTTGCTGTATTATGTTTTATAAATAGAATAACTGTATTATTTAAAAATTAATCACAATAATAAATAAATTATAGACTTACCTTTTAAATACCCATAAACACTGGGCTGATGAAACTCCTGGAGTAGCTGGAGCAGGAGGGTGTCTTCTTTGTCCGGAACTACTTCTGCCTCACTCATATTTTTTTCACACAACACAAAAAAACACAAAAGACCGAAAACAATACAGAACAACACGGAACACGGAACGCACAACACAGACTGATGAAATTGCTTGTTTATTCATGTAACTAACCGACAGCACGAGTAGAAAATTACTTTGAGAGCAGCTCAGAGAGTAAATTTTATACCGCTCTTTTTCTATTATGGATCAATATAAGAATTTTTTTCTTATTTCAAGTTATCTTACTCTTAATTTGATGTTTAAGAATTAACTACATGATTTAACTTCTCACTTGTACTTAAAACAAGATTTTCTTACTTAATTCAAGAATTTCGTTCTTGTTTTAAGAACATTTCCGCTTGATTTTTTTAATCAATCCCGTTTATACTTATTCTAAGTACAAATGAGTATGAATCGTACTTAAATTTTTAAGTACAATTCTGGTTAAATTTGAGTAAAATAAACTTAAATTTAGAAGTGCTTTTTTCTTTCTGTGTATGAGATCAATTGTCGGTTGTGATACTATCAGTGCTAAATCATCTGCAATATTCAAATACCATCATACATGACGTTCCATAGAAATGGTCCCAGTTCTTGTGGAACTCCTACCGTTATTTGGTCTCGTTTCAAACCATCATCTGTTTCATTCAATAGTATTCTGTTATTAGTCAGTAGTCAGCTATTATTTTTGATATCTTGGACATCTCGTGATATCATCAACTCTACAAAATCAGTATTGGTTCGGCGATAAGCCCCCAAGTTCATTAATGCGTTTATTCAGCCTGCGAATTAGTAGGCATTCAAAAAGCTTTCTCAACGCGTTCAACATAGATAGTGGTCTATATTTGCTAGGTTCATATAGAGGTTTTTCTCTCTTACGAAGGAGAGAATAACGGGAGTAACGACCCCGCGGACCCTAGTTTTGGCAGACATGGAGAGCGTACACAAAAAGTACATGTGCTCAATGAAGTCCTGTGACAGAGCGAGTGGATGCCGCTCTAATTTTAGGTATCCAACCACAGGGATGCCCTCAAGAGAGGCGTATTATGGACACTGACGACTCCGTGGTTTTTCCCAGTCACATGCATGGAATAAATGCAAATAAGGACATCGCCGAAAGGCATTAGGGTCAAGACCAGCACGGTCCTAATTATGGTATTTCTGGAACATGGATGATGATATGACAACACCCCTGGGCTGACAGAAAATATCTGTGAGTACTAACTGTAGCATATTTTTGAGATTGTTTAGACTATGGATGTGGCCTGTACATAGATATATTTGCACTTCTGTAGACCGGGGCAGTCACATAGTAGTTGTTGTGCCGATTCTTCCACTTCTTCTTCAATTATTTGTATGACGAGGTCTGTCATATTTCGAGTTTGTATCAAAAGCCAAGAGAGTCCTGGTCTTTTTCGTGTCAGGAGAGACATATCATTAACTAGTTCCTTCAGTGACACAGCTTTGAAGTGATATAGATCGTGACAGAAACCTGTACCAAGATATCTTGTATGCACTCCTGTAGAACGGGACAGTCAAATAGTAGGTGTTGTAAAGATTCTTCCACACAACATCTGCATTAGTTTTTACGTGGAAAATCTATACGATCTGGCATATGTCAAATCATGCAGCTCCCGGTATGGATTTTTTGCACCAAGATGCAAGAGAGTCCTGCACATCCCACACGTAATGAAATATGTTCAATCATACATCACCTTGTATAGAAGTCACTATTAAGTTAGCTGTGCAGGATCGGATGTAATATTCCCGACTTACGCTGATCTGGCTCTGGCAAAGGCACTCATAAGGGCGGGAAAAAAACTCCCTGTACGAGAAGATAAAGAAAACGATGGAGTTCTTACCTGATCTGGGAAACATAAGAGCAGCTACATGTGAAAAAAGTATTACATTGCAAACAAAAGCGACACAGGTGGATATAGAAGGGTTTACACCGTCACATACCAAGAAGGGTAAGAGAAGTAGAATATCTGGATCGAAATCTCCAAATCGAGAAAGACAAACAAACAACAGTCAGCAACATTGAACCAATACATACGAACGATTAAATTAACAAATGGAAAAAAGTCAAGCATCGCAAAGAGAAAAGGAAGAAACAAAAAGCCAAAGAAAGATTGAAGTATGACCAAGGTGAGGCACTGACGATAAAATCGAACACAGATGCTAAATATGCCGATGTCATTAAGGAAATGAAGAAAAAATCGATCCCTCAGAAATCGGGATTGAGATCAAGACAATGAGAAGAACTAAAACTGGAGATATACTCGTAAAATTCAATAAGGGTGTGGGCCAGGCAGAAAAACTAAGCAGTGCGTTTGGAGTCGCGCTTGGAAATAACGTGACTATTAAAGCTGTTACTAGAAACAGCATAGTTGATATTAGAGACATGGATGAATCAACGGATGAAGATTATAACATAAATGCTCTTTCAACTGCGGCAAACGTAGAACCAACATATACAAGTCCCTGAACATGTTGCCCACCAACTCCTTGAAGACAGGAAAATTCGAGTAGGATGGGTGATGTGTAGAGTAAGAAGAAAAAGGAAGCGCTGGACCTCATGCTACAGAAAGTAGCAGAAAACAACATAGATGTAATATTAATTAGCGAACCATATGGTAAACCTCCCACAGGTTCATGTTACGAGGATATAAGCCAACGTGCAGCCATCTTAATACGAAAAAAGAATATATGTATACAAAAGAGAAGTCAACGAAAGCAACTTCGGATATGTATACGCCACAGTTGATAACCTGCGAATATACAGCTGCTATTTCTCACCAAATATAAACCACGATGAATTTTCTAGAGCCATAAATGACCTTGAGGAGTCTATTCGTTCAGCAAAGTGTAAAGTTATTACAGGTGGAGATTTCAATAGCAAATCACCTGAATGGAATTCAAATAAACTGGATAATAGAGGCATTCTGGTGTGCGAGCTAATTGGTAGTCTTGGGCTGACAATATTTAATGTTGGTGAAAACCTAACATTCAGAAGGGGCGCTGGTGGTAGTATAATAGATATTACCTTTGGGACGACAAACCTATTCAACGAGAACATGAACTGGATGGTATTAGAGGATCTCAACCTAAGTGATCACCAGTACATCACTTTCAGCATTGATGAATTCTAGGGTATTCAATCGATTAACACGTTAATCGGTTAATCGATTAATTTTGGACGGTTAAACCGATTAATTTGTGTCGATTAACCGAAATTCCTTTTTTTGCACTTTAACATACATATTTTATTGTATTTATTTTTCCATTTCAATTCAAATACAAATTTCAAATTAAAATTATATATTTTTTCGAACATCCAAGATAAATTTTAAGTGAGAATAACAACTGACTTATTTGATTTACATGTATTTGAAACTTTGTTTGCATTTAAATGTACAGAACTTAACGAAACTATTAAAAGTATTCAATATCTAAAACAATCCAAAAAGGACACCAATGGTATAACGAAAGATTTGATATGCTTAGAAAAAACTAAAAAAAACTGAGATATTGGATATTTTTTATCATGCTTTCGATTTCTCCAACATCTACAATCAGCGAGAGAGTTTTTTCCAAGCCAAGTTTTATTAAATCTAAACAAAAAAAACTTTTAAAAGGAAAAAAAAATAAATTCTATTCTTTTTTTAAAAGATTATTTCAGAAGACCTCACTTAAATCCTAAAAAAACTCAAATGTGTATACAAAAAGGATCTCAAATACCACATTTGCTATTATTTTTTGGTTGAATTGTTATGTTTTGTTTGTTTTTGTACACAAAATTGTATACGATTTTTTGTCGTCGTAGGATAACGTTAACCTATTTGCAGGTATGACCAAACAAATTTAATTTTTTTAACTGCACTTTCAAAACTTTATTTTCAAAATTTTAAAAATTTTGTTAAACAAATTTCAGAATTTTTTGATCATAACAGGGATGTATTGAGAATATAATAGGGAATAAAAATATGAAAAAAGATCTCCATACCTCCTACAGCTTTTCCGTACCTGCGACTTAAATTTTGCGATTTTGGGGAAAAACTAATTTGTTGGCCATATTTTGGAGAATGATACCAATTTCCAATTTGCACATGACAAATATTTGACGTAAAAGACGTAACCACTAAATAAAACACATTTAAATTCTCTTATTCAATTCAAAAACTTATTTTACTTAGGATGATTCAAAACAAAAAATTTAGTTTTATTTTATTTGATGCTATTTGATCTTACAAAACACTTGTAAGAGTAAACACGTCAAACAAATATGTGGGAAAAAAGTTGTTACGCTTTTTGAAGCAAATATTTGCCATGTGTGACCCTACCTTTACTGTTATGAATTTTAAGTCAAACCTATATAGAATTTTATTATGTTTATCAACTGAAAACCGAAAAATTCGATGTGTGCAACTGAATGGCAACAAATTCGGTTGCTATCACGAATCTGTTTTCTCTGGGTAAATATACTCTGAAAGATTTACTAAAAAAGGACAATGTTAACCCTAAAATCGTGAAGGTCAAATGTAAAAATTTTGCAATATTTGGAATGTCTAAATAAATGATAGAGAAATATTATATTTTTTGAGCAGAATTTAATGAAAGTTGCAAAAAATATACCTAAAGGTCTTAAGGTAGGGTCAGACTACGCAAATTATTTGACACAAGATGTTTCATGTGTTTGATCAAAACTACATCAAATAATTCATGGGTTGATTTTGTGTTCACACTGTACACATTTATTTGCCATATTTGTTTAATCAAACTACACCGAAATACTATCAAACACACAAAGGGGAAAATATATTTGACTTGTGGTCACATTTATGGTAATATTTGTTCTAAATAATTATTAAATAACGCTGCAAAACAACTTTAATTTCTTTCATCAATAAAAAAGACATTTCTAGAAAGTAAAATATTACCAGATTTTGCTTTACATTTGAAAGAATTATGAAATTTCAGTACTTTTATTTAAGCGTCAAATATTTTATGTTTCTAGTTTGAACACAAAATATTTTTGCACTGCAAACAAGAAAACAGCTGAATTTGGTCAAACAAATTTATTTGCCAATATGAAAACATTCTTGTAATGTGACCAATGTGTGACCACTAAACAGCAATTATTTTCCTGCATTTTGGGTATTTTTTTATTTGATCTTGCAATTCATTTGCAAGATCAAACAGCGTCAAATAACAGCTGTTGCATCATGTGTTATCGCAAAAGTAGTGTTGCTATATCTTAAATTAAAAATCGCTAAATAATGAAAACAAATCGCAAAAAGAACACAAGCTTGAACAATTTAATAATATAATTATTAAATGTTTATTTATTAAACTATATTACTATCACAATTCATAATTGAAATTGAATGGAAATGTAATCATGTTTTATACTTGAAAAATATTTGAAATATTAAATATTTTTTAAACAAAAAACATATGGCTTGAATTTATGTTTCCATTTTACTGGAGAATGCTATTGAAATAAAGTGTAATACAACTGTAATTCAATTGCTTGACTATAACTCAAGGCTTGAATTACACTTGCTATATTCCAGTAAAAATGCTTATTGGTTTTTAATACATATTATTAATCGAACACGACTTTTTCCAAACTTTTTTCATTCAGAATAAGAACATGTTCACAAATATTGTTAAATTTTATGGAAATGTTTACCTTTTTTATAATAAAAATTTTTGTATGATACTAAAATCAGAAAAGTGAAAAATGCTATTAGACATATTCTTCTTCTGCAGTAAAAAAAAATTAAACAGATCATACTGTTTAAGAATTATTTTTTAATTACAATCAATTCATACTATTTATGTATGTATAAAAAATTTTCTTTGATTTTAAATTCAATCTGTATACAATTTCAGTTAATATTCCATATGTACATATGAGCAATTTTAAATTTTGAAAATAGACAAACTCCATGTATAAATAAAAAATAATCAAACATCAGACTATGTTAAACGTATAAAAATATAAATCGCATAAAATTGCAAAAATCGCAACATAGACTTCATGTCTTCAATTAGTTTTTCTCCCAGTATGTCATCCTAGGCTGAATGACTTTTATGTGAAGAAGAAGACTTCATTTATTGATGCAATTATTTAGTGAAAATAATTTAAATAACAAATATTCAAGAAATATTGAATATCTATTTATGTTTAAAAAAAAAATAGTGAATTTGTGTCTTTAATTTAGTACGAAAAATATTTAAATAATCTCCTCTTATTTTTCCGCCATGCTGAGCAAATAATTTTCTGTTTTTTTCTATTTGATCAAACAATTATTTTATGAAAGTGTTTGATATAGTGTGACCACACGGCAAATATATTTACTGATTCTTTTTCGCAGCAGTTTGGTCAAACAAAAAGTGAATAATTAAATTCAATATATGATAACAAAATTCAATAAATCTCTAATAAAATGATTACTTTACAATTCGAAATAAGTGCTTTAACCTTAAAAATATTTGCAAGATCAAATTATATATTTTTTAGGTATTTATGTAGCTAGTGGTCACACTTTGTTCACATTAAGAAAATATTTTGTTTGCCGGCAAATAATTTTGTTTGACTAAAATCATCTGTTTTGTTGTTTGCTCTAAATTTTATTTGTGGTCAGATTCAGGCAATGAAATATTTGACGATAAACGTCAAATATTAGCTGTGTGTGACCGTACCTTTAGATTTATAATAACAGTACAAACATGGAAATTAACCCTAAGAGTACTAGGTGTCAAAATAATCCTCAATTTGACTGTGTTTTTCGTGATTTTAAAAGTGCTCTTAACTTTTTACTCTTATACTAAAATAATTCCACTTCCACTGAAT
This sequence comes from Calliphora vicina, assembly GCF_958450345.1. NCBI lineage: Eukaryota > Metazoa > Arthropoda > Insecta > Diptera > Calliphoridae > Calliphora > Calliphora vicina. Next base: position 90,361,164 of record NC_088783.1, read on the forward strand.
TCTCTGCATAATGAAATTGTTGTTGGTCTATATAATTTTTTTTGTTTTAGAGTATATTCGGGTAATGTGGTATAGGCGAGTAATGTGGTATAGCTGCTTTTCTCTAAAACTAAGAGCATAGGAGTAGCGGTACCAAGCTTAAGAGTTTTATGATCTCAGAAAATTAACATTGGGTGAGTGTACTTAATTTTTGCATTAATTTAATTTTAAAGTCAAATGGGAATATTTTGCTATTGAAGAATATATGCATTGGGGTCTAACATTTACAACAACAGCGCAAAAATGTTTTCTAACCATTAAGAGCACTTGGGGTCAAAATGGCTGTGTTTTTCGTGATTTTAAAACTTGAGGGTCATGGACCCCAAGGAGCAGGACCCCAAGTGCTGCTAAGGGTTAATTTCCATTTTTGTGCTGTTATTTTAAATTCTGGACTTAATTTTATATTTTCCTCAAGTTTCATTAAAATCGGCCCAAAAATATATAACATTTCATTAGAAATTCCTAATATTGAAAAATTTTACCTTCACGATTTAAAGGTTAATGTTTACCGATTTTAGTAAAATTTTCAGACCATATTTAAAATTACCAGAACTATAATACTATGAATAGGTTTTACTTAAAATTTATAACAGTAAGGAAATTGGGTTCATTCGCCAAAATATGGACAAAAAATTAGTTTTTCTTGAAAATCGCAAGTACTGTAAGAGGTATTGACATAATTTTTTCATATTTTTATTCCCTATTATGATCTCAATAAATGCCAATGTGATGATCAAAAAATTCTGAATATTGTTTAACAAAATTTTAAAAAATTTGATAATGGAGATTCGAAACAGCCGTTAAAAAAAATAATTTTTTTTTGGCCATACCTTCGAATAGGTTAACGGTATCCTACGAAACTTATACACAAGTAAATACATCCGTTTTTTAAATAGAAATTAGCTTTTATTTTAATTTTTCTCGAAATTTGTTTATTTTTTTCCTAAATTTCTTGTTCAAGTGGCCTGAGACACGTTAATGATTCCCAGCCGCTGCCAATCAACAACATCAGTTTATAATAATTATTAGTTTACTAATAACTAATATTTATCACAGCGCCCTCCTTCGGTGGTATAACACTAAAAAGCCACCGAAGTAAAATAATTAAATAAAGGTTGTTGGCTTGACTAATGCGCCATCTCACCACCACAGGCGCTGCAATCTGCACTAATAACAAACATAACGCGCAATTGCAGAGTTGTCAATTAAAAAGCTTTTCTTCTCCTTTCACCACCTTTTCTTCTACTCTCTATCCCCTTTCCAAAGAAAGTAACACAATTATATATAGGCATATTAATTGCCTGAGTGTTACTTCTCTTTAAAAAAAAAAAAAAAAAAAAAAAAAAATTATGTACACATTTCGATTCTTTTGCAATCAATTGCAAAAGTATTTATTTAGTAGCAAAATTTTTACAAAAACTACAAAATTTGCATTTTTTCCAAAAATATATTTTTAATGTAATATTCATTAATATAAATAAATCTACATATTTCTAGAAAACAATGCAGAAAGTTAACGAGTTTCACCTATTTATTCCACATAAATAGTAAAATGTTCCATATATCTTAACTTTGACCTCGATGCGCGTCCAGAAATCGTTGTCCGATTTGGTTAAAATTTTTAGCACGTCATAT